>NW_025726257.1:7500-12500 GCF_021461395.2 Schistocerca americana
CCAAAAGCTTTGGTTTCCCGGAGGCTGCCCGCCGAGTCATCGGAGGAACTGCGGCGGATCGCTGGCTGGCATCGTTTATGGTTAGAACTAGGGCGGTATCTGATCGCCTTCGAACCTCTAACTTTCGTTCTTGATTAATGAAAACATACTTGGCAAATGCTTTCGCTTCTGTTCGTCTTGCGACGATCCAAGAATTTCACCTCTAACGTCGCAATACGAATGCCCCCGCCTGTCCCTATTAATCATTACCTCGGGTTCCGAAAACCAACAAAATAGAACCGAGGTCCTATTCCATTATTCCATGCACACAGTATTCAGGCGGGCTTGCCTGCTTTAAGCACTCTAATTTGTTCAAAGTAAACGTGCCGGCCCACCGAGACACTCACTCAAGAGCACCCTGGTAGGATTGCAACGGGGTCCGCCTCGGGACGCACGAGCACGCACGAGGCGCGTCGCACGCCTTCAGCTCGCCCCACCGGCAGGACGTCCCACGATACATGCCAGTTAAACACCGACGGGCGGTGAACCAACAGCGTGGGACACAAATCCAACTACGAGCTTTTTAACCGCAACAACTTTAATATACGCTATTGGAGCTGGAATTACCGCGGCTGCTGGCACCAGACTTGCCCTCCAATAGATACTCGTTAAAGGATTTAAAGTGTACTCATTCCGATTACGGGGCCTCGGATGAGTCCCGTATCGTTATTTTTCGTCACTACCTCCCCGTGCCGGGAGTGGGTAATTTGCGCGCCTGCTGCCTTCCTTGGATGTGGTAGCCGTTTCTCAGGCTCCCTCTCCGGAATCGAACCCTGATTCCCCGTTACCCGTTACAACCATGGTAGGCGCAGAACCTACCATCGACAGTTGATAAGGCAGACATTTGAAAGATGCGTCGCCGGTACGAGGACCGTGCGATCAGCCCAAAGTTATTCAGAGTCACCAAGGCAAACGGACCGGACGAGCCGACCGATTGGTTTTGATCTAATAAAAGCGTCCCTTCCATCTCTGGTCGGGACTCTGTTTGCATGTATTAGCTCTAGAATTACCACAGTTATCCAAGTAACGTGGGTACGATCTAAGGAACCATAACTGATTTAATGAGCCATTCGCGGTTTCACCTTAATGCGGCTTGTACTGAGACATGCATGGCTTAATCTTTGAGACAAGCATATGACTACTGGCAGGATCAACCAGGGAGCTGCGTCAACTAGAGCTGAGCAGCCGGCCGCCCGGGAGTGTGTCCCGGGGGCCCGCGCGAACACGCAAGCGTCCGCTCAATTATTCTGCAAACAGGAGGAGGCTGAGCTCCCCTGCACAATACACCTCGAAACCCTCTCAGGTCCCGGCGGCGCGCAGCGCCGTCCTAAGTACTTGGTCGGGTTCGAGAGAGGCGCAATCGCCCGGAGTTTGGCGAGTAGACGCTTTAGGTGCGACCACCCGTGCTCCCAACTGAGCTTGCCGCTGCCGACAGAGGCCCGGGAGCGTGCTGTCGTGGCATTGCCGGCGGGAGACAACACGCGCCACCTACGGTGGCCGGCAGCTCCAACGCCAGCGCCACAGAAGGACAAAAGCCCCACTTGGGTGCCGAAGCGAACTCTCCCAGCACAGCGCACGCGCCAACACGTCCGCACAGCTGCGATACAATCCACCTGCGAGAACCGCAGAGGCGACCGAGCAGCAGACGGCGTCGCGGCGCCGAGCGCCGGGCGGCGGCGCATCCTCAGCGCACACAGTCCTCAATCGGACCAGCACACTGCAGATGTCCACCGCGCTTCGCACCGGGCCCGCGAGGACCTACTTTGGCCGCACGGCGCCGCGTGCAGGGTGCGCCGGCGCGCAGCTGCGCCGCCTGCCGCCTCCGTCGGCCGGCGCGCCTGCCACTGGCCGCCCCCACCAGCCGGCTGTAGCGCGTGCGCCCACGCACCGCGCGGCCAGCACGCCGGAAGGCCCCCCCTCACCGGCCGGGGACGGTCCCACCCAGCCACCGCCGCGTATCGCTTCACACCCACATGCCATTCACGTTCGTGGGCATGGTGGGTATCGCTGAAACAACCGGTTGGTAGCTCAACCGATCGTCGCCATCACTGATTCACCTCTAGCGAGAACAACCGCACCACAACGGTTTACCAGTTCTTCATTTGCGTAACGTCACCAGCAAACGTAGACGTCCATCGCCATTTGCAAATTCAACGATTGTTGCATGCCTGTGTCAGGTGTCACGACACACTATGTCTGCCCACATACACGCAACAACATGTGCACGCTTCGCGAACACGTGGAAGGTGGCCCCCGTACGTATGCGATGTCCATTGCGCGAACGACTGTCAACCGGCCTCTGTCGCATGTCGCAGATGTGGAACGCAGTGCACCATGCTATCACGGTGTGTGAGAAGAGACGACTACGTCTGACAACACGCGCCACTACATCAACAGACGGCTCATGCTGATCGCCATCCACGGCATACCATACTGCAATCCAGCTCTTATAGGGAGACGACACGTAGCTGAGTGCACAATATTTGGACCGTATGGTTCGCCGTTGTTGGCGCAGTCGTGGTACGGTCACACATGTACCACGATGTATCATTCAGTACATGAGGACCAATGTGCGGTACAGTGTGTGATTTGGACGTACAACATCAGCGGACAGTTGCCACAAGCCGTACCACAACGTAGGCTGTGCTTCGCCATGCGAATGCCAATGAACAACTGCGAAGGGCATTGAGCATGTACGTCCTGCCGCCATCCGCATTACAGTGTATAGCTGCAAGGTGTTTAACATGAAGCGATACTCTGGGGACCGGGCAGTGCGAGTAGCAAACTATATTGCGGGGGTTGCAGTTAGGCAACACTACACTAATTTAACGCGTCGTATGACAATTACAGAGCAGGTTAAGGCCCAACGTGTGTTGGGTTAAGGCCCAACGTGTGTTGGGTTAAGGCCCAACGTGTGTTGGGTTAAGGCCCAACGTGTGTTGGGTTAAGGCCCAACGTGTGTTGGGTTAAGGCCCAACGTGTGTTGGGTTAAGGCCCAACGTGTGTTGGGTTAAGGCCCAACGTGTGTTGGGTTAAGGCCCAACGTGTGTTGGGTTAAGGCCCAACGTGTGTTGGGTTAAGGCCCAACGTGTGTTGGGTTAAGGCCCAACGTGTGTTGGGTTAAGGCCCAACGTGTGTTGGGTTAAGGCCCAACGTGTGTTGGGTTAAGGCCCAACGTGTGTTGGGTTAAGGCCCAACGTGTGTTGGGTTAAGGCCCAACGTGTGTTGGGTTAAGGCCCAACGTGTGTTGGGTTAAGGCCCAACGTGTGTTGGGTTAAGGCGCAACATAGGTTAGGTTAAGGCGCAACATAGGTTAGGTTAAGGCGCAACATAGGTTAGGTTAAGGCGCAACATAGGTTAGGTTAAGGCGCAACATAGGTTAGGTTAAGGCGCAACATAGGTTAGGTTAAGGCGCAACATAGGTTAGGTTACGGCGCAACATAGGTTAGGTTAAGGCGCAACATAGGTTAGGTTAAGGCGCAACATAGGTTAGGTTACGGCGCAACATAGGTTAGGTTAAGGCGCAACATAGGTTAGGTTAAGGCGCAACATAGGTTAGGTTAAGGCGCAACATAGGTTAGGTTAAGGCGCAACATAGGTTAGGTTAAGGCGCAACATAGGTTAGGTTAAGGCGCAACATAGGTTAGGTTAAGGCGCAACATAGGTTAGGTTAAGGCGCAACATAGGTTAGGTTAAGGCGCAACATAGGTTAGGTTACGGCGCAACATAGGTTAGGTTAAGGCGCAACATAGGTTAGGTTAAGGCGCAACATAGGTTAGGTTAAGGCGCAACATAGGTTAGGTTATGGCGCAACATAGGTTAGGTTACGGCGCAACATAGGTTAGGTTACGGCGCAACATAGGTTAGGTTAAGGCGCAACATAGGTTAGGTTAAGGCGCAACATAGGTTAGGTTAAGGCGCAACATAGGTTAGGTTAAGGCGCAACATAGGTTAGGTTAAGGCGCAACATAGGTTAGGTTAAGGCGCAACATAGGTTAGGTTAAGGCGCAACATAGGTTAGGTTAAGGCGCAACATGGGTTAGGTTAAGGCGCAACATGGGTTAGGTTAAGGCGCAACATGGGTTAGGTTAAGGCGCAACATGGGTTAGGTTAAGGCGCAACATGGGTTAGGTTAAGGCGCAACATGGGTTAGGTTAAGGCGCAACATGGGTTAGGTTAAGGCGCAACATGGGTTAGGTTAAGGCGCAACATGGGTTAGGTTAAGGCGCAACATGGGTTAGGTTAAGGCGCAACATGGGTTAGGTTAAGGCGCAACATGGGTTAGGTTAAGGCGCAACATGGGTTAGGTTAAGGCGCAACATGGGTTAGGTTAAGGTACAATATGGGTTAGGTTAAGGTACAATATGGGTTAGGTTAAGGTACAATATGGGTTAGGTTAAGGTACAATATGGGTTAGGTTAAGGTACAATATGGGTTAGGTTAAGGTACAATATGGGTTAGGTTAAGGTACAATATGGGTTAGGTTAAGGTACAATATGGGTTAGGTTAAGGTACAATATGGGTTAGGTTAAGGTACAATACGGGTTAGGTTAAGGTACAATACGGGTTAGGTTAAGGTACAATACGGGTTAGGTTAAGGTACAATACGGGTTAGGTTAAGGTACAATACGGGTTAGGTTAAGGTACAATACGGGTTAGGTTAAGGCACTTGGGGGGGGGGGGGGCCCGGTTTGTTGATTGTGATTATCGTAAGTAAATGACTGCGGCATCATCTGATTTGCCACGTCAGGGTGCACCTTTGGCTCATAACAGGCGGCGCTCTGATTCCATGCTTGTGGCAGACCTGTGTCTTTCATTCCTGCCATTGTTTGTGTGGTGTGACAGGAGGCAGTATTGTGATGTTGGGTGCACCCCTGTCTGGGACATGTGTGGGTGTTGGTGGCTTAGCTGAGCAATGGTGGTTGTCGGAAGGGTGGGATATTCTGTTTTCCGAGTGGACC
>NW_025726257.1:20000-25000 GCF_021461395.2 Schistocerca americana
TAGGGCGGTATCTGATCGCCTTCGAACCTCTAACTTTCGTTCTTGATTAATGAAAACATACTTGGCAAATGCTTTCGCTTCTGTTCGTCTTGCGACGATCCAAGAATTTCACCTCTAACGTCGCAATACGAATGCCCCCGCCTGTCCCTATTAATCATTACCTCGGGTTCCGAAAACCAACAAAATAGAACCGAGGTCCTATTCCATTATTCCATGCACACAGTATTCAGGCGGGCTTGCCTGCTTTAAGCACTCTAATTTGTTCAAAGTAAACGTGCCGGCCCACCGAGACACTCACTCAAGAGCACCCTGGTAGGATTGCAACGGGGTCCGCCTCGGGACGCACGAGCACGCACGAGGCGCGTCGCACGCCTTCAGCTCGCCCCACCGGCAGGACGTCCCACGATACATGCCAGTTAAACACCGACGGGCGGTGAACCAACAGCGTGGGACACAAATCCAACTACGAGCTTTTTAACCGCAACAACTTTAATATACGCTATTGGAGCTGGAATTACCGCGGCTGCTGGCACCAGACTTGCCCTCCAATAGATACTCGTTAAAGGATTTAAAGTGTACTCATTCCGATTACGGGGCCTCGGATGAGTCCCGTATCGTTATTTTTCGTCACTACCTCCCCGTGCCGGGAGTGGGTAATTTGCGCGCCTGCTGCCTTCCTTGGATGTGGTAGCCGTTTCTCAGGCTCCCTCTCCGGAATCGAACCCTGATTCCCCGTTACCCGTTACAACCATGGTAGGCGCAGAACCTACCATCGACAGTTGATAAGGCAGACATTTGAAAGATGCGTCGCCGGTACGAGGACCGTGCGATCAGCCCAAAGTTATTCAGAGTCACCAAGGCAAACGGACCGGACGAGCCGACCGATTGGTTTTGATCTAATAAAAGCGTCCCTTCCATCTCTGGTCGGGACTCTGTTTGCATGTATTAGCTCTAGAATTACCACAGTTATCCAAGTAACGTGGGTACGATCTAAGGAACCATAACTGATTTAATGAGCCATTCGCGGTTTCACCTTAATGCGGCTTGTACTGAGACATGCATGGCTTAATCTTTGAGACAAGCATATGACTACTGGCAGGATCAACCAGGGAGCTGCGTCAACTAGAGCTGAGCAGCCGGCCGCCCGGGAGTGTGTCCCGGGGGCCCGCGCGAACACGCAAGCGTCCGCTCAATTATTCTGCAAACAGGAGGAGGCTGAGCTCCCCTGCACAATACACCTCGAAACCCTCTCAGGTCCCGGCGGCGCGCAGCGCCGTACTAAGTACTTGGTCGGGTTCGAGAGAGGCGCAATCGCCCGGAGTTTGGCGAGTAGACGCTTTAGGTGCGACCACCCGTGCTCCCAACTGAGCTTGCCGCTGCCGACAGAGGCCCGGGAGCGTGCTGTCGTGGCATTGCCGGCGGGAGACAACACGCGCCACCTACGGTGGCCGGCAGCTCCAACGCCAGCGCCACAGAAGGACAAAAGCCCCACTTGGGTGCCGAAGCGAACTCTCCCAGCACAGCGCACGCGCCAACACGTCCGCACAGCTGCGATACAATCCACCTGCGAGAACCGCAGAGGCGACCGAGCAGCAGACGGCGTCGCGGCGCCGAGCGCCGGGCGGCGGCGCATCCTCAGCGCACACAGTCCTCAATCGGACCAGCACACTGCAGATGTCCACCGCGCTTCGCACCGGGCCCGCGAGGACCTACTTTGGCCGCACGGCGCCGCGTGCAGGGTGCGCCGGCGCGCAGCTGCGCCGCCTGCCGCCTCCGTCGGCCGGCGCGCCTGCCACTGGCCGCCCCCACCAGCCGGCTGTAGCGCGTGCGCCCACGCACCGCGCGGCCAGCACGCCGGAAGGCCCCCCCTCACCGGCCGGGGACGGTCCCACCCAGCCACCGCCGCGTATCGCTTCACACCCACATGCCATTCACGTTCGTGGGCATGGTGGGTATCGCTGAAACAACCGGTTGGTAGCTCAACCGATCGTCGCCATCACTGATTCACCTCTAGCGAGAACAACCGCACCACAACGGTTTACCAGTTCTTCATTTGCGTAACGTCACCAGCAAACGTAGACGTCCATCGCCATTTGCAAATTCAACGATTGTTGCATGCCTGTGTCAGGTGTCACGACACACTATGTCTGCCCACATACACGCAACAACATGTGCACGCTTCGCGAACACGTGGAAGGTGGCCCCCGTACGTATGCGATGTCCATTGCGCGAACGACTGTCAACCGGCCTCTGTCGCATGTCGCAGATGTGGAACGCAGTGCACCATGCTATCACGGTGTGTGAGAAGAGACGACTACGTCTGACAACACGCGCCACTACATCAACAGACGGCTCATGCTGATCGCCATCCACGGCATACCATACTGCAATCCAGCTCTTATAGGGAGACGACACGTAGCTGAGTGCACAATATTTGGACCGTATGGTTCGCCGTTGTTGGCGCAGTCGTGGTACGGTCACACATGTACCACGATGTATCATTCAGTACATGAGGACCAATGTGCGGTACAGTGTGTGATTTGGACGTACAACATCAGCGGACAGTTGCCACAAGCCGTACCACAACGTAGGCTGTGCTTCGCCATGCGAATGCCAATGAACAACTGCGAAGGGCATTGAGCATGTACGTCCTGCCGCCATCCGCATTACAGTGTATAGCTGCAAGGTGTTTAACATGAAGCGATACTCTGGGGACCGGGCAGTGCGAGTAGCAAACTATATTGCGGGGGTTGCAGTTAGGCAACACTACACTAATTTAACGCGTCGTATGACAATTACAGAGCAGGTTAAGGCCCAACGTGTGTTGGGTTAAGGCCCAACGTGTGTTGGGTTAAGGCCCAACGTGTGTTGGGTTAAGGCCCAACGTGTGTTGGGTTAAGGCCCAACGTGTGTTGGGTTAAGGCCCAACGTGTGTTGGGTTAAGGCCCAACGTGTGTTGGGTTAAGGCCCAACGTGTGTTGGGTTAAGGCCCAACGTGTGTTGGGTTAAGGCCCAACGTGTGTTGGGTTAAGGCCCAACGTGTGTTGGGTTAAGGCCCAACGTGTGTTGGGTTAAGGCCCAACGTGTGTTGGGTTAAGGCCCAACGTGTGTTGGGTTAAGGCCCAACGTGTGTTGGGTTAAGGCCCAACGTGTGTTGGGTTAAGGCCCAACGTGTGTTGGGTTAAGGCCCAACGTGTGTTGGGTTAAGGCCCAACGTGTGTTGGGTTAAGGCCCAACGTGTGTTGGGTTAAGGCGCAACATAGGTTAGGTTAAGGCGCAACATAGGTTAGGTTAAGGCGCAACATAGGTTAGGTTAAGGCGCAACATAGGTTAGGTTAAGGCGCAACATAGGTTAGGTTAAGGCGCAACATAGGTTAGGTTAAGGCGCAACATAGGTTAGGTTACGGCGCAACATAGGTTAGGTTAAGGCGCAACATAGGTTAGGTTAAGGCGCAACATAGGTTAGGTTACGGCGCAACATAGGTTAGGTTAAGGCGCAACATAGGTTAGGTTAAGGCGCAACATAGGTTAGGTTAAGGCGCAACATAGGTTAGGTTAAGGCGCAACATAGGTTAGGTTAAGGCGCAACATAGGTTAGGTTAAGGCGCAACATAGGTTAGGTTAAGGCGCAACATAGGTTAGGTTAAGGCGCAACATAGGTTAGGTTAAGGCGCAACATAGGTTAGGTTAAGGCGCAACATAGGTTAGGTTAAGGCGCAACATAGGTTAGGTTAAGGCGCAACATAGGTTAGGTTACGGCGCAACATAGGTTAGGTTACGGCGCAACATAGGTTAGGTTACGGCGCAACATAGGTTAGGTTAAGGCGCAACATAGGTTAGGTTAAGGCGCAACATAGGTTAGGTTAAGGCGCAACATAGGTTAGGTTAAGGCGCAACATAGGTTAGGTTAAGGCGCAACATAGGTTAGGTTAAGGCGCAACATAGGTTAGGTTAAGGCGCAACATGGGTTAGGTTAAGGCGCAACATGGGTTAGGTTAAGGCGCAACATGGGTTAGGTTAAGGCGCAACATGGGTTAGGTTAAGGCGCAACATGGGTTAGGTTAAGGCGCAACATGGGTTAGGTTAAGGCGCAACATGGGTTAGGTTAAGGCGCAACATGGGTTAGGTTAAGGCGCAACATGGGTTAGGTTAAGGCGCAACATGGGTTAGGTTAAGGCGCAACATGGGTTAGGTTAAGGCGCAACATGGGTTAGGTTAAGGCGCAACATGGGTTAGGTTAAGGCGCAACATGGGTTAGGTTAAGGCGCAACATGGGTTAGGTTAAGGTACAATATGGGTTAGGTTAAGGTACAATATGGGTTAGGTTAAGGTACAATATGGGTTAGGTTAAGGTACAATATGGGTTAGGTTAAGGTACAATATGGGTTAGGTTAAGGTACAATATGGGTTAGGTTAAGGTACAATATGGGTTAGGTTAAGGTACAATATGGGTTAGGTTAAGGTACAATACGGGTTAGGTTAAGGTACAATACGGGTTAGGTTAAGGTACAATACGGGTTAGGTTAAGGTACAATACGGGTTAGGTTAAGGTACAATACGGGTTAGGTTAAGGTACAATACGGGTTAGGTTAAGGCACTTGGGGGGGGGGGGGCCCGGTTTGTTGATTGTGATTATCGTAAGTAAATGACTGCGGCATCATCTGATTTGCCACGTCAGGGTGCACCTTTGGCTCATAACAGGCGGCGCTCTGATTCCATGCTTGTGGCAGACCTGTGTCTTTCATTCCTGCCATTGTTTGTGTGGTGTGACAGGAGGCAGTATTGTGATGTTGGGTGCACCCCTGTCTGGGACATGTGTGGGTGTTGGTGGCTTAGCTGAGCAATGGTGGTTGTCGGAAGGGTGGGATATTCTGTTTTCCGAGTGGACCTCCCGGTCTGGTTATGATAGTGTGGATTGTCTAATGTGGCAGAGAGGATGCACTGGGTGTTGTTCCATGCTGGTGCTTACATATTGTCTGTGTGCCTGTTACAGGCAGAGA
>NW_025726257.1:32500-37500 GCF_021461395.2 Schistocerca americana
CCTCTAACGTCGCAATACGAATGCCCCCGCCTGTCCCTATTAATCATTACCTCGGGTTCCGAAAACCAACAAAATAGAACCGAGGTCCTATTCCATTATTCCATGCACACAGTATTCAGGCGGGCTTGCCTGCTTTAAGCACTCTAATTTGTTCAAAGTAAACGTGCCGGCCCACCGAGACACTCACTCAAGAGCACCCTGGTAGGATTGCAACGGGGTCCGCCTCGGGACGCACGAGCACGCACGAGGCGCGTCGCACGCCTTCAGCTCGCCCCACCGGCAGGACGTCCCACGATACATGCCAGTTAAACACCGACGGGCGGTGAACCAACAGCGTGGGACACAAATCCAACTACGAGCTTTTTAACCGCAACAACTTTAATATACGCTATTGGAGCTGGAATTACCGCGGCTGCTGGCACCAGACTTGCCCTCCAATAGATACTCGTTAAAGGATTTAAAGTGTACTCATTCCGATTACGGGGCCTCGGATGAGTCCCGTATCGTTATTTTTCGTCACTACCTCCCCGTGCCGGGAGTGGGTAATTTGCGCGCCTGCTGCCTTCCTTGGATGTGGTAGCCGTTTCTCAGGCTCCCTCTCCGGAATCGAACCCTGATTCCCCGTTACCCGTTACAACCATGGTAGGCGCAGAACCTACCATCGACAGTTGATAAGGCAGACATTTGAAAGATGCGTCGCCGGTACGAGGACCGTGCGATCAGCCCAAAGTTATTCAGAGTCACCAAGGCAAACGGACCGGACGAGCCGACCGATTGGTTTTGATCTAATAAAAGCGTCCCTTCCATCTCTGGTCGGGACTCTGTTTGCATGTATTAGCTCTAGAATTACCACAGTTATCCAAGTAACGTGGGTACGATCTAAGGAACCATAACTGATTTAATGAGCCATTCGCGGTTTCACCTTAATGCGGCTTGTACTGAGACATGCATGGCTTAATCTTTGAGACAAGCATATGACTACTGGCAGGATCAACCAGGGAGCTGCGTCAACTAGAGCTGAGCAGCCGGCCGCCCGGGAGTGTGTCCCGGGGGCCCGCGCGAACACGCAAGCGTCCGCTCAATTATTCTGCAAACAGGAGGAGGCTGAGCTCCCCTGCACAATACACCTCGAAACCCTCTCAGGTCCCGGCGGCGCGCAGCGCCGTCCTAAGTACTTGGTCGGGTTCGAGAGAGGCGCAATCGCCCGGAGTTTGGCGAGTAGACGCTTTAGGTGCGACCACCCGTGCTCCCAACTGAGCTTGCCGCTGCCGACAGAGGCCCGGGAGCGTGCTGTCGTGGCATTGCCGGCGGGAGACAACACGCGCCACCTACGGTGGCCGGCAGCTCCAACGCCAGCGCCACAGAAGGACAAAAGCCCCACTTGGGTGCCGAAGCGAACTCTCCCAGCACAGCGCACGCGCCAACACGTCCGCACAGCTGCGATACAATCCACCTGCGAGAACCGCAGAGGCGACCGAGCAGCAGACGGCGTCGCGGCGCCGAGCGCCGGGCGGCGGCGCATCCTCAGCGCACACAGTCCTCAATCGGACCAGCACACTGCAGATGTCCACCGCGCTTCGCACCGGGCCCGCGAGGACCTACTTTGGCCGCACGGCGCCGCGTGCAGGGTGCGCCGGCGCGCAGCTGCGCCGCCTGCCGCCTCCGTCGGCCGGCGCGCCTGCCACTGGCCGCCCCCACCAGCCGGCTGTAGCGCGTGCGCCCACGCACCGCGCGGCCAGCACGCCGGAAGGCCCCCCCTCACCGGCCGGGGACGGTCCCACCCAGCCACCGCCGCGTATCGCTTCACACCCACATGCCATTCACGTTCGTGGGCATGGTGGGTATCGCTGAAACAACCGGTTGGTAGCTCAACCGATCGTCGCCATCACTGATTCACCTCTAGCGAGAACAACCGCACCACAACGGTTTACCAGTTCTTCATTTGCGTAACGTCACCAGCAAACGTAGACGTCCATCGCCATTTGCAAATTCAACGATTGTTGCATGCCTGTGTCAGGTGTCACGACACACTATGTCTGCCCACATACACGCAACAACATGTGCACGCTTCGCGAACACGTGGAAGGTGGCCCCCGTACGTATGCGATGTCCATTGCGCGAACGACTGTCAACCGGCCTCTGTCGCATGTCGCAGATGTGGAACGCAGTGCACCATGCTATCACGGTGTGTGAGAAGAGACGACTACGTCTGACAACACGCGCCACTACATCAACAGACGGCTCATGCTGATCGCCATCCACGGCATACCATACTGCAATCCAGCTCTTATAGGGAGACGACACGTAGCTGAGTGCACAATATTTGGACCGTATGGTTCGCCGTTGTTGGCGCAGTCGTGGTACGGTCACACATGTACCACGATGTATCATTCAGTACATGAGGACCAATGTGCGGTACAGTGTGTGATTTGGACGTACAACATCAGCGGACAGTTGCCACAAGCCGTACCACAACGTAGGCTGTGCTTCGCCATGCGAATGCCAATGAACAACTGCGAAGGGCATTGAGCATGTACGTCCTGCCGCCATCCGCATTACAGTGTATAGCTGCAAGGTGTTTAACATGAAGCGATACTCTGGGGACCGGGCAGTGCGAGTAGCAAACTATATTGCGGGGGTTGCAGTTAGGCAACACTACACTAATTTAACGCGTCGTATGACAATTACAGAGCAGGTTAAGGCCCAACGTGTGTTGGGTTAAGGCCCAACGTGTGTTGGGTTAAGGCCCAACGTGTGTTGGGTTAAGGCCCAACGTGTGTTGGGTTAAGGCCCAACGTGTGTTGGGTTAAGGCCCAACGTGTGTTGGGTTAAGGCCCAACGTGTGTTGGGTTAAGGCCCAACGTGTGTTGGGTTAAGGCCCAACGTGTGTTGGGTTAAGGCCCAACGTGTGTTGGGTTAAGGCCCAACGTGTGTTGGGTTAAGGCCCAACGTGTGTTGGGTTAAGGCCCAACGTGTGTTGGGTTAAGGCCCAACGTGTGTTGGGTTAAGGCCCAACGTGTGTTGGGTTAAGGCCCAACGTGTGTTGGGTTAAGGCCCAACGTGTGTTGGGTTAAGGCCCAACGTGTGTTGGGTTAAGGCCCAACGTGTGTTGGGTTAAGGCGCAACATAGGTTAGGTTAAGGCGCAACATAGGTTAGGTTAAGGCGCAACATAGGTTAGGTTAAGGCGCAACATAGGTTAGGTTAAGGCGCAACATAGGTTAGGTTAAGGCGCAACATAGGTTAGGTTAAGGCGCAACATAGGTTAGGTTACGGCGCAACATAGGTTAGGTTAAGGCGCAACATAGGTTAGGTTAAGGCGCAACATAGGTTAGGTTACGGCGCAACATAGGTTAGGTTAAGGCGCAACATAGGTTAGGTTAAGGCGCAACATAGGTTAGGTTAAGGCGCAACATAGGTTAGGTTAAGGCGCAACATAGGTTAGGTTAAGGCGCAACATAGGTTAGGTTAAGGCGCAACATAGGTTAGGTTAAGGCGCAACATAGGTTAGGTTACGGCGCAACATAGGTTAGGTTAAGGCGCAACATAGGTTAGGTTAAGGCGCAACATAGGTTAGGTTAAGGCGCAACATAGGTTAGGTTATGGCGCAACATAGGTTAGGTTACGGCGCAACATAGGTTAGGTTACGGCGCAACATAGGTTAGGTTAAGGCGCAACATAGGTTAGGTTAAGGCGCAACATAGGTTAGGTTAAGGCGCAACATAGGTTAGGTTAAGGCGCAACATAGGTTAGGTTAAGGCGCAACATAGGTTAGGTTAAGGCGCAACATAGGTTAGGTTAAGGCGCAACATAGGTTAGGTTAAGGCGCAACATGGGTTAGGTTAAGGCGCAACATGGGTTAGGTTAAGGCGCAACATGGGTTAGGTTAAGGCGCAACATGGGTTAGGTTAAGGCGCAACATGGGTTAGGTTAAGGCGCAACATGGGTTAGGTTAAGGCGCAACATGGGTTAGGTTAAGGCGCAACATGGGTTAGGTTAAGGCGCAACATGGGTTAGGTTAAGGCGCAACATGGGTTAGGTTAAGGCGCAACATGGGTTAGGTTAAGGCGCAACATGGGTTAGGTTAAGGCGCAACATGGGTTAGGTTAAGGCGCAACATGGGTTAGGTTAAGGTACAATATGGGTTAGGTTAAGGTACAATATGGGTTAGGTTAAGGTACAATATGGGTTAGGTTAAGGTACAATATGGGTTAGGTTAAGGTACAATATGGGTTAGGTTAAGGTACAATATGGGTTAGGTTAAGGTACAATATGGGTTAGGTTAAGGTACAATATGGGTTAGGTTAAGGTACAATATGGGTTAGGTTAAGGTACAATATGGGTTAGGTTAAGGTACAATACGGGTTAGGTTAAGGTTCAATACGGGTTAGGTTAAGGTACAATACGGGTTAGGTTAAGGTACAATACGGGTTAGGTTAAGGTACAATACGGGTTAGGTTAAGGTACAATACGGGTTAGGTTAAGGCACTTGGGGGGGGGGGGGGGCCCGGTTTGTTGATTGTGATTATCGTAAGTAAATGACTGCGGCATCATCTGATTTGCCACGTCAGGGTGCACCTTTGGCTCATAACAGGCGGCGCTCTGATTCCATGCTTGTGGCAGACCTGTGTCTTTCATTCCTGCCATTGTTTGTGTGGTGTGACAGGAGGCAGTATTGTGATGTTGGGTGCACCCCTGTCTGGGACATGTGTGGGTGTTGGTGGCTTAGCTGAGCAATGGTGGTTGTCGGAAGGGTGGGATATTCTGTTTTCCGAGTGGACCTCCCGGTCTGGTTATGATAGTGTGGATTGTCTAATGTGGCAGAGAGGATGCACTGGGTGTTGTTCCATGCTGGTGCTTACATATTGTCTGTGTGCCTGTTACAGGCAGAGAGTAGTGCGTGATAAGAGTGTCTGGCTGACGTGTGATTGTGAGCAGAGTCTTTCAGCATGTATACGGACAGGTCTATACATTATCTGTATTCTGATGGCTCTATCTATTA
>NW_025726257.1:45000-50000 GCF_021461395.2 Schistocerca americana
CAGTATTCAGGCGGGCTTGCCTGCTTTAAGCACTCTAATTTGTTCAAAGTAAACGTGCCGGCCCACCGAGACACTCACTCAAGAGCACCCTGGTAGGATTGCAACGGGGTCCGCCTCGGGACGCACGAGCACGCACGAGGCGCGTCGCACGCCTTCAGCTCGCCCCACCGGCAGGACGTCCCACGATACATGCCAGTTAAACACCGACGGGCGGTGAACCAACAGCGTGGGACACAAATCCAACTACGAGCTTTTTAACCGCAACAACTTTAATATACGCTATTGGAGCTGGAATTACCGCGGCTGCTGGCACCAGACTTGCCCTCCAATAGATACTCGTTAAAGGATTTAAAGTGTACTCATTCCGATTACGGGGCCTCGGATGAGTCCCGTATCGTTATTTTTCGTCACTACCTCCCCGTGCCGGGAGTGGGTAATTTGCGCGCCTGCTGCCTTCCTTGGATGTGGTAGCCGTTTCTCAGGCTCCCTCTCCGGAATCGAACCCTGATTCCCCGTTACCCGTTACAACCATGGTAGGCGCAGAACCTACCATCGACAGTTGATAAGGCAGACATTTGAAAGATGCGTCGCCGGTACGAGGACCGTGCGATCAGCCCAAAGTTATTCAGAGTCACCAAGGCAAACGGACCGGACGAGCCGACCGATTGGTTTTGATCTAATAAAAGCGTCCCTTCCATCTCTGGTCGGGACTCTGTTTGCATGTATTAGCTCTAGAATTACCACAGTTATCCAAGTAACGTGGGTACGATCTAAGGAACCATAACTGATTTAATGAGCCATTCGCGGTTTCACCTTAATGCGGCTTGTACTGAGACATGCATGGCTTAATCTTTGAGACAAGCATATGACTACTGGCAGGATCAACCAGGGAGCTGCGTCAACTAGAGCTGAGCAGCCGGCCGCCCGGGAGTGTGTCCCGGGGGCCCGCGCGAACACGCAAGCGTCCGCTCAATTATTCTGCAAACAGGAGGAGGCTGAGCTCCCCTGCACAATACACCTCGAAACCCTCTCAGGTCCCGGCGGCGCGCAGCGCCGTCCTAAGTACTTGGTCGGGTTCGAGAGAGGCGCAATCGCCCGGAGTTTGGCGAGTAGACGCTTTAGGTGCGACCACCCGTGCTCCCAACTGAGCTTGCCGCTGCCGACAGAGGCCCGGGAGCGTGCTGTCGTGGCATTGCCGGCGGGAGACAACACGCGCCACCTACGGTGGCCGGCAGCTCCAACGCCAGCGCCACAGAAGGACAAAAGCCCCACTTGGGTGCCGAAGCGAACTCTCCCAGCACAGCGCACGCGCCAACACGTCCGCACAGCTGCGATACAATCCACCTGCGAGAACCGCAGAGGCGACCGAGCAGCAGACGGCGTCGCGGCGCCGAGCGCCGGGCGGCGGCGCATCCTCAGCGCACACAGTCCTCAATCGGACCAGCACACTGCAGATGTCCACCGCGCTTCGCACCGGGCCCGCGAGGACCTACTTTGGCCGCACGGCGCCGCGTGCAGGGTGCGCCGGCGCGCAGCTGCGCCGCCTGCCGCCTCCGTCGGCCGGCGCGCCTGCCACTGGCCGCCCCCACCAGCCGGCTGTAGCGCGTGCGCCCACGCACCGCGCGGCCAGCACGCCGGAAGGCCCCCCCTCACCGGCCGGGGACGGTCCCACCCAGCCACCGCCGCGTATCGCTTCACACCCACATGCCATTCACGTTCGTGGGCATGGTGGGTATCGCTGAAACAACCGGTTGGTAGCTCAACCGATCGTCGCCATCACTGATTCACCTCTAGCGAGAACAACCGCACCACAACGGTTTACCAGTTCTTCATTTGCGTAACGTCACCAGCAAACGTAGACGTCCATCGCCATTTGCAAATTCAACGATTGTTGCATGCCTGTGTCAGGTGTCACGACACACTATGTCTGCCCACATACACGCAACAACATGTGCACGCTTCGCGAACACGTGGAAGGTGGCCCCCGTACGTATGCGATGTCCATTGCGCGAACGACTGTCAACCGGCCTCTGTCGCATGTCGCAGATGTGGAACGCAGTGCACCATGCTATCACGGTGTGTGAGAAGAGACGACTACGTCTGACAACACGCGCCACTACATCAACAGACGGCTCATGCTGATCGCCATCCACGGCATACCATACTGCAATCCAGCTCTTATAGGGAGACGACACGTAGCTGAGTGCACAATATTTGGACCGTATGGTTCGCCGTTGTTGGCGCAGTCGTGGTACGGTCACACATGTACCACGATGTATCATTCAGTACATGAGGACCAATGTGCGGTACAGTGTGTGATTTGGACGTACAACATCAGCGGACAGTTGCCACAAGCCGTACCACAACGTAGGCTGTGCTTCGCCATGCGAATGCCAATGAACAACTGCGAAGGGCATTGAGCATGTACGTCCTGCCGCCATCCGCATTACAGTGTATAGCTGCAAGGTGTTTAACATGAAGCGATACTCTGGGGACCGGGCAGTGCGAGTAGCAAACTATATTGCGGGGGTTGCAGTTAGGCAACACTACACTAATTTAACGCGTCGTATGACAATTACAGAGCAGGTTAAGGCCCAACGTGTGTTGGGTTAAGGCCCAACGTGTGTTGGGTTAAGGCCCAACGTGTGTTGGGTTAAGGCCCAACGTGTGTTGGGTTAAGGCCCAACGTGTGTTGGGTTAAGGCCCAACGTGTGTTGGGTTAAGGCCCAACGTGTGTTGGGTTAAGGCGCAACATAGGTTAGGTTAAGGCGCAACATAGGTTAGGTTAAGGCGCAACATAGGTTAGGTTAAGGCGCAACATAGGTTAGGTTAAGGCGCAACATAGGTTAGGTTAAGGCGCAACATAGGTTAGGTTACGGCGCAACATAGGTTAGGTTAAGGCGCAACATAGGTTAGGTTAAGGCGCAACATAGGTTAGGTTACGGCGCAACATAGGTTAGGTTAAGGCGCAACATAGGTTAGGTTAAGGCGCAACATAGGTTAGGTTAAGGCGCAACATAGGTTAGGTTAAGGCGCAACATAGGTTAGGTTAAGGCGCAACATAGGTTAGGTTAAGGCGCAACATAGGTTAGGTTAAGGCGCAACATAGGTTAGGTTAAGGCGCAACATAGGTTAGGTTAAGGCGCAACATAGGTTAGGTTACGGCGCAACATAGGTTAGGTTAAGGCGCAACATAGGTTAGGTTAAGGCGCAACATAGGTTAGGTTAAGGCGCAACATAGGTTAGGTTACGGCGCAACATAGGTTAGGTTACGGCGCAACATAGGTTAGGTTACGGCGCAACATAGGTTAGGTTAAGGCGCAACATAGGTTAGGTTAAGGCGCAACATAGGTTAGGTTAAGGCGCAACATAGGTTAGGTTAAGGCGCAACATAGGTTAGGTTAAGGCGCAACATAGGTTAGGTTAAGGCGCAACATAGGTTAGGTTAAGGCGCAACATAGGTTAGGTTAAGGCGCAACATGGGTTAGGTTAAGGCGCAACATGGGTTAGGTTAAGGCGCAACATGGGTTAGGTTAAGGCGCAACATGGGTTAGGTTAAGGCGCAACATGGGTTAGGTTAAGGCGCAACATGGGTTAGGTTAAGGCGCAACATGGGTTAGGTTAAGGCGCAACATGGGTTAGGTTAAGGCGCAACATGGGTTAGGTTAAGGCGCAACATGGGTTAGGTTAAGGCGCAACATGGGTTAGGTTAAGGCGCAACATGGGTTAGGTTAAGGCGCAACATGGGTTAGGTTAAGGTACAATATGGGTTAGGTTAAGGTACAATATGGGTTAGGTTAAGGTACAATATGGGTTAGGTTAAGGTACAATATGGGTTAGGTTAAGGTACAATATGGGTTAGGTTAAGGTACAATATGGGTTAGGTTAAGGTACAATATGGGTTAGGTTAAGGTACAATATGGGTTAGGTTAAGGTACAATATGGGTTAGGTTAAGGTACAATATGGGTTAGGTTAAGGTACAATACGGGTTAGGTTAAGGTACAATACGGGTTAGGTTAAGGTACAATACGGGTTAGGTTAAGGTACAATACGGGTTAGGTTAAGGTACAATACGGGTTAGGTTAAGGTACAATACGGGTTAGGTTAAGGCACTTGGGGGGGGGGGGGGCCCGGTTTGTTGATTGTGATTATCGTAAGTAAATGACTGCGGCATCATCTGATTTGCCACGTCAGGGTGCACCTTTGGCTCATAACAGGCGGCGCTCTGATTCCATGCTTGTGGCAGACCTGTGTCTTTCATTCCTGCCATTGTTTGTGTGGTGTGACAGGAGGCAGTATTGTGATGTTGGGTGCACCCCTGTCTGGGACATGTGTGGGTGTTGGTGGCTTAGCTGAGCAATGGTGGTTGTCGGAAGGGTGGGATATTCTGTTTTCCGAGTGGACCTCCCGGTCTGGTTATGATAGTGTGGATTGTCTAATGTGGCAGAGAGGATGCACTGGGTGTTGTTCCATGCTGGTGCTTACATATTGTCTGTGTGCCTGTTACAGGCAGAGAGTAGTGCGTGATAAGAGTGTCTGGCTGACGTGTGATTGTGAGCAGAGTCTTTCAGCATGTATACGGACAGGTCTATACATTATCTGTATTCTGATGGCTCTATCTATTACTAATCAGCGCCGTGTATACGTTTAATCCGGTTCCAGTCGAAACTATTGTATCTCTGTACATTAGTGACACGGCGAGCCCGCTATGTAGTTACTCGTCTCGGCAGCTTCCACCGGTGTATGGCAAATGATTATAAGGAATCAGTCTAGTCGTCAATACCGATAGTCTGACGTCACATGTCTGGGGTGGGGGACGCTGCGCCCTTCCGGTGGGTCATGGCCTAGGAAGACTCTTCCCACGCAGGGGGGCTTGGACTGTCATTGACTCTTCCGAGTAATATACTTGCCGTACGTTTTTGCGACTGCGAGTGCAACGCTCACCGGTACCGACATGGATGGAGCGCCTCCTAGCTGCCGCTGAGCATCTGCATTCGTA
>NW_025726257.1:55000-70000 GCF_021461395.2 Schistocerca americana
GCGGTGAGAAGGGGTAGACCATTGTATTGTTGTTGTATTCTTCTTGTGCTCTCTCTCTTATAGCCGCCTGCTCCGGTGTGTCCTCAGAGGGATCATCATCCGGTAGCAGGGCTTGGAGGAGCACCGTTATTGTTTCTTGTCTGGTTGTGGTCATTCTATTTTCGCCTGGTATTCTTATAGATGATAAGACTGTTGGAGCTCTTATTTTTTCCCTAGCTAACTTGTATGGCTTTCCCCAGGGATCCATTGCCAGGTTATTTCTTACGAAATTTTCCCAGCTTCTTTTTCTAACTTCTATAATTTCTCTTTTATATCTCTCCCTTAGTTGTCTGTATATACGCAGTCTATGCTCCCTGTCTTGTGGGTTAAATGTGCGCTGATACCTGCGTCTTGCCCTGCGCGTAGCCTGACGTAGGTCACTTAGTTCTGGAGTCCATGGTGCCGGGTGCACGCTTTGGACTCTGCTTCTCTTTGGTACGACTGCTTCTATTACTTCCTTTATACTTTGAACTATCTGCTCCGCTGTTTCATCAACCTCGAGATCCTCATCCAGCTCTGGCGGGCTGTACTCCCGGGAGAGTCTTTCCCAGTCTACCTTTTTATAGTCATATTCTGAAAGCCATTCCTGTGGCGCCACATTCTGTTCTGATTTTAGTATATACTTTATTACATTATGATCACTGGTCGTTGCATTCTCCAATACCTCCCATTTATCTATTTTATTGGTAGCCCTGTTATTTGCCAGTGTTACATCTATATTTGTTTTTGCCCCTGCTCTATTTGAATATGTTGGTATCTCGCTAGGTGCGTTTATTATATCTAGATTTAATTCACTTATTGCATCTTCTAATTCCTGACCTTTTTCGTCTTGTTCTCCGCTGTGCCACAGGAATGACTTTGCGTTTGCATCCATTGCTATGATTACTTGATGGCCCTGTAGAGTTCTACATATTTCCTTTAGTTGTTCTAGGTACATAGTTATTGGCTCTCTATACTGACAATATATTGATACTAAATACCACTTAGTGTTTTTGGCGTGTACTTCGATTGTTACAACATGTTCATTTGTAAATTGATTTAATACTATTGTTCTTATATTACTATTTAAAATTACTATTGCAGACATTGGTCTTTCTCCCTTCATGATTATTTGAGCCGTGGCTGTCATTCCTGGGATTTTACCCTCCCGGGAGTACGGTTCTTGCAAGCATAGTATGTCAGCTTTAAGTTCTTCTGCTAATTTACGCAACTCGTAGTTTACTTGTACGCTTCTCATTGTATTAATTTGGAGAACTAAAAGATCCATTACGGATGATATGTATGGTAATGATCTTCTGGCCATGTCTTATTGGGGTCAAATCCTATTCGGCCGTATGTTGTTACCATTTGTATATATATATTTTCCAAATTGTATTTTACGCCTCTTCTTTCGTATACTTGCTTTACTATTTCCTGTAATTGTTCGTGTTCCGTGGGGATTCCGGCCGCGGCTAGCTGAATGCAGTCAACGTCCGCCAAAGCTGGATAAGTAATTCTCGAGCCGTTTGTGTGCCCCACTCTCACTAGTTGGCGTAATGCAGTGGTTAGCAGACCGGGTTCTTCTAGTCTTGCCATCTGCAGTGCGTTTTCGCATATCTTATAAGTGTTCTTTGGGTCCATTGCATTATATGTGTCACTCTTGCTTGACTGATTGTTTTTATCTTTTATATGTTCTGAGTGGTCTCTTTTGGGCGAGCTCGGTCGTCCGTCCTCGCCCTTCATCGGCGTTTTCTTTTCATTAAAAACGGACGACCGAGGTCGTCCGTATTTCTTTCCTATGTTGTTCTTTTCTATGTCTTTGTTTTGTCTCTGTGTTGGTGTAGTGTGTTGTGTCCTGGGCGCCTCTGGTCGCCCATCTCTGCCCTCCATCGGCATTTTCTTTTCATGAAAAATGGGCGACCGAGGTCGCCCTTCTGTTTGTACTTGTGCTTCTTGCGTGTTCATTGTTTGTACTTGTGCGTCTATCATGCTTATTGTTTGTACTTGTACATCCCTTGTTGTATTTTGTTTCTTGTCTTGTATCAGTGTTTCTCGTTGTGTCTTGGGCACCTCTTGCTTTCTATCTCCGCTCTCCATCTGCATTTTCTTGTCATAAAAAACGGGCGACCGAGGTCGCCCTTGTGTTGGTGTTCTTTCAATGGGAGTATTGGCAATACAGTTTTGTGCTGTACATGTTTTGTGTTGATTGTTATCCCGTTTGTTATCCCGTGTGTTTTTTGTTGTTCCCTTATTTTCAGGTTGTTTATCTGTGATTTCTTTTGCATCTTTTTCCCTTGCCCCTACTGCTTCTCTGATTTTCATGCCCCTTAGCGTATCTCTTAGTTGCTTGCTTGGTGATTTATGCTTCTTTCTTTTCTCTTGGGGGTTAATCTCCATAATCTGTCCTTTGTATAAGTCTTCCTAGTAACAGCTGATACGTGGGGCATTCTTTGGAGTTTGGTGCTCTACATTTTCTTTTTCCCCTTCTATTGCATGGTATACATGTCTCAGGTCTGTTCTTCTCTGGGCACTCTTTCTTGTTGTGGTTGTCCGTTCCACAGTGACCACAGGTGGGGTCACCCCAGGTACAGTACTTCTGTACGTGACCCAGATCCATACATCTGTGACACCTGGGTACCACGCAATAATCTTTGACCGCGACTGAACTATACTCCACATATACTCTACCATTTTGTATGAGTTCTTTTCTCAATGTTGGGGAAACCTCAACTACTTGATGTCCCGTATCTCTGTCTTTTCTCCCCATTCTAAATTTTGGTCTAAATTCCTTTTTGAAGTCTTGTGGGCTCATTTTTTCTTCAAAATTCTGAGTGTAAATACACTCCGTTAGTTCCTCTGGTGTCAACCTATTTGACACATCAAATACAGTCATTAATGGCCATCTTTTCTTTGTCCTCTCACATATTACCGATCTCTGTAAATCTTTGTGCCCCATTATTGTGTTCCTATCCTGTTGGGTGGGAGTTTCCACTATGACTGCATTTTTTGCAACTACTACTTTGTTTATTTTGACTTTTGCTTTGGTTGGATTAATTACTCTTGTGAATATTTCCTTCACCTCTTTTACGCTCTGTCCTTCTTTTGGCTTCAAAAATAATGCCACTCCTTGTTTTGCTGTCACTTTTTCTATACTTTCTTTCATATTGATTTGTTGTTTCTGTGGTCCTCCTGCCACCACTGTGGCGTATGTTTTTGTTTTTTCGGCTATTATTTGTTTATTTTGTCGTTCCAGCTCTTGTATCCTACCTTCAAGCTGGCTTTGGGCAATTGCCCATAGGGCCAGCTTGTCTTTTATTTCATTTAGTCTGTCATTGCTCATCTTCCCTTTATCTGTCACCAGTAGCGCATTTATCTCCTTTAGCCTTTCGGCTGCGCTCTTTATTTCATTTTCATCATTCACCTCGTATCGCTCGGAAGTCTCTCTCTCTGTATTTTCCGCCATGATTCTGAGAGAGACCAAAGAGTTGAGAGCCCGTCTCTTTCCCCGGACCGGCTCTTCTGGCATGGGGGGAGGCTAATTGCAGCTCGCTCACCAGTCCCGCCCCTGGACCAAGAGCTTTGTGAGCTGCCGGGTTTAGCGCGCCGTTTCCAGCGCACTAGTCCCCTTCCACGACTGTGCCACTGGGGATTTCACCCGTCCCTCCCCGGCAAATGCCCAGCGCATTCCGGAGAGGCGGATTCACCTCTCGGCCTTCGCCCCCTACTAGGCCGAGTTTCCACCCTAAGGCCTTGGACCCAGCCCTACTCAGGTGCTGGGTCGGTCCCCCAGACTTTCGGGGGTCTGGCCCCATCTAACCTTGCCAGGGACGTGTTACCACGCCCTGGTTTGGCGGAGCATGCCGAAATCCCCGACATGGCGCTGAGCCTTTGCCGGCTCAGGCCACGATCCCTCCCCAGCGAGTACAGCCGTGGGAAGAACTGGACAGATGTTGTGTCCTTGTTGACGCAGCTCCCCCTGCGCCATGCACCCTTTGCTTTCGCTTTGGGTTGGGGGACTTTTAACGTCGTCCATGACGTGAGGAACTGCAGTGGCAGGACCGCAGGGTTCCGGGATCGTCGTGAGACTTACCCTCATACCCCCGCCCCGCCACCGCGCTCAACTCAGGAGAGACAGCTGTTATGTCTCTCGTAACGCAGCTTCCCCTGCGCCATGCACCCTTTGCTTTCGCTTGGGTTGGGGGCATTTAACGTCCTGCCATGACGGGAGTTTTACGTCCTGCCTTGACACACGACAACCCACACCTATCGACGCAGCCCGGAAGGTGTTAAGGGAGTCAGTCCGGGTCTTATATGTGGAGTTTTACATCAACGAGACGGTGCGGCACTCAAACCCGAGTTACGTTCCCCGGAGGGTCTCCACACGTACTGGGGGATCATGACCGACCATGTCTCACCCACCGCTTTTGATAATTCACGGTGGGCCAGTGCGGACCAGTGTGGGTTGCACCCAGTTAAGGGCTAGCCTTTTAACGTCATGCATGGACGGCCCTTCCCGTGTTAGCTTCGCCCCATCTTGTGGGGGTACTGAGCGCCAGGGCCACGTCAAGGCCACGGGATAGGACATTGCGGTCCCCGCCCCACTCAGGTTCCTCTGAGCCCTGCTGAAGACAAATTTTCAGGGAATCAGAGGGTCTCCTGGCGGTTTTAACCCAGTTGTCGGGAGGCAACACACCTCCCCCGGGTGACGCCACGCAGACCGCTTTCCCAGCGAGTAGATAGGGACAGCGGGAATCTCGTTAATCCATTCATGCGCGTCACTAATTAGATGACGAGGCATTTGGCTACCTTAAGAGAGTCATAGTTACTCCCGCCGTTTACCCGCGCTTGCTTGAATTTCTTCACGTTGACATTCAGAGCACTGGGCAGAAATCACATTGCGTCAACACCCGCTAGGGCCATCGCAATGCTTTGTTTTAATTAGACAGTCGGATTCCCCCAGTCCGTGCCAGTTCTGAGTTGATCGTTGAATGGCGGCCGAAGAGAATCCGCGCACCCGCGCGCCCCCGGAGGAGCACGCTAAGGCGGACGCGGCCTCGCAGCAAGGAAGATCCGTGGGAGGCCAAGGCACGGGACCGAGCTCGGATCCTGCACGCAGGTTGAAGCACCGGGGCGCGAACGCCGCGCAGGCGCGCGCATCCTGCACCGCCGGCCAGCACGAGGCCAACCAACGGCGAGAGCAGACCACGCCCGCGCTAAACGCCCGCACTTACCGGCACCCCTACGGCACTCACCTCGCCCAGGCCCGGCACGTTAGCGCTGACCCACTTCCCGACCAAGCCCGACACGCCCCGATCCTCAGAGCCAATCCTTATCCCGAAGTTACGGATCCAATTTGCCGACTTCCCTTACCTACATTATTCTATCGACTAGAGGCTCTTCACCTTGGAGACCTGCTGCGGATATGGGTACGAACCGGCGCGACACCTCCACGTGGCCCTCTCCCGGATTTTCAAGGTCCGAGGGGAAGATCGGGACACCGCCGCAACTGCGGTGCTCTTCGCGTTCCAAACCCTATCTCCCTGCTAGAGGATTCCAGGGAACTCGAACGCTCATGCAGAAAAGAAAACTCTTCCCCGATCTCCCGACGGCGTCTCCGGGTCCTTTTGGGTTACCCCGACGAGCATCTCTAAAAGAGGGGCCCGACTTGTATCGGTTCCGCTGCCGGGTTCCGGAATAGGAACCGGATTCCCTTTCGCCCAACGGGGGCCAGCACAAAGTGCATCATGCTATGACGGCCCCCATCAACATCGGATTTCTCCTAGGGCTTAGGATCGACTGACTCGTGTGCAACGGCTGTTCACACGAAACCCTTCTCCGCGTCAGCCCTCCAGGGCCTCGCTGGAGTATTTGCTACTACCACCAAGATCTGCACCGACGGCGGCTCCAGGCAGGCTCACGCCCAGACCCTTCTGCGCCCACCGCCGCGACCCTCCTACTCGTCAGGGCTTCGCGGCCGGCCGCAAGGACCGGCCATGACTGCCAGACTGACGGCCGAGTATAGGCACGACGCTTCAGCGCCATCCATTTTCAGGGCTAGTTGCTTCGGCAGGTGAGTTGTTACACACTCCTTAGCGGATTCCGACTTCCATGGCCACCGTCCTGCTGTCTTAAGCAACCAACGCCTTTCATGGTTTCCCATGAGCGTCGATTCGGGCGCCTTAACTCGGCGTTTGGTTCATCCCACAGCGCCAGTTCTGCTTACCAAAAGTGGCCCACTTGGCACTCCGATCCGAGTCGTTTGCTCGCGGCTTCAGCATATCAAGCAAGCCGGAGATCTCACCCATTTAAAGTTTGAGAATAGGTTGAGGTCGTTTCGGCCCCAAGGCCTCTAATCATTCGCTTTACCGGATGAGACTCGTACGAGCACCAGCTATCCTGAGGGAAACTTCGGAGGGAACCAGCTACTAGATGGTTCGATTAGTCTTTCGCCCCTATACCCAGCTCCGACGATCGATTTGCACGTCAGAATCGCTACGGACCTCCATCAGGGTTTCCCCTGACTTCGTCCTGGCCAGGCATAGTTCACCATCTTTCGGGTCCCAACGTGTACGCTCTAGGTGCGCCTCACCTCGCAATGAGGACGAGACGCCCCGGGAGTGCGGAGGCCGCCGCCCCGTGAAGGGCGGGGAAGCCCCATCCTCCCTCGGCCCGCGCAAGGCGAGACCTTCACTTTCATTACGCCTTTAGGTTTCGTACAGCCCAATGACTCGCGCACATGTTAGACTCCTTGGTCCGTGTTTCAAGACGGGTCGTGAAATTGTCCAAAGCTGAAGCGCCGCTGACGGGAGCGATTATTCCGCCCGAGAGCATCCCGAGCCAACAGCGGCGCGGGTCCGGGGCCGGGCCAGGTAGGTCCGTCATCCGGGAAGAACCGCGCGCGCTTGCCGGGAGCCCGAGCGCCCAAAGGGGCGAATCGACTCCTCCAGATATACCGCCGGGCAGCCAGCCAGGACACCGGGGCTCTGCCCAACAGACGCGAACCGAGGCCCGCGGAAGGACAGGCTGCGCACCCGGGCCGTAGGCCGGCACCCAGCGGGTCGCGACGTCCTACTAGGGGAGAAGTGCGGCCCACCGCACACCGGAACGGCCCCACCCCGCGGCGAGTGGAAAGGCAACCGGACACGACCCCGCCGCGGATTGCTCCGCGCGGGCGGCCGGCCCCATCTGCCGAGGGCGGAGGCCAGTGGCCGGATGGGCGTGAATCTCACCCGTTCGACCTTTCGGACTTCTCACGTTTACCCCAGAACGGTTTCACGTACTTTTGAACTCTCTCTTCAAAGTTCTTTTCAACTTTCCCTCACGGTACTTGTTCGCTATCGGTCTCGTGGTCATATTTAGTCTCAGATGGAGTTTACCACCCACTTGGAGCTGCACTCTCAAGCAACCCGACTCGAAGGAGAGGTCCCGCCGACGCTCGCACCGGCCGCTACGGGCCTGGCACCCTCTACGGGCCGTGGCCTCATTCAAGTTGGACTTGGGCTCGGCGCGAGGCGTCGGGGTAGTGGACCCTCCCAAACACCACATGCCACGACAGGCGGCAGCCTGCGGGGTTCGGTGCTGGACTCTTCCCTGTTCGCTCGCCGCTACTGGGGGAATCCTTGTTAGTTTCTTTTCCTCCGCTTAGTAATATGCTTAAATTCAGCGGGTAGTCTCGCCTGCTCTGAGGTCGTTGTACGAGGTGTCGCACGCCACACCGCCAGCCGGCTGTGCACGCTACCGAGTAAGTACCGGTATGCGAACCGCCAGGCGACGGGCGCGCATCGCACGTTTAAGGAGGCGCGGCCGGCCCCACAGGCGGCCGCGACGCTCCCAGGTCTGCGAAGCGGGGCAAACGCCGCGCGCTTCAGTATACGTAGCCGACCCTCAGCCAGACGTGGCCCGGGAACGGAATCCATGGACCGCAATGTGCGTTCGAAACGTCGATGTTCATGTGTCCTGCAGTTCACATGTCGACGCGCAATTTGCTGCGTTCTTCATCGACCCACGAGCCGAGTGATCCACCGTCCTGGGTGATCTTTTCTTAGTTTACACTGTCTCTTTCAAGACAGTTGCATAGGCGGGACGTAGGCGTGTGGCGGCCCCTGTTCAAGCGTTCTGTGTCCAACGGCCTCACGGCCGATGGGCGTCGTACGGCTCCACACCGGAGCGGACAGGCAGTCGGGCGAAAGTCATTCAAAACCGGCGCCAGGCGCCAGGTGCCGCAGGCCAGCCGCTCCAGCGCTTCAGCGCTCGTACCACACAACATTGGCGTTAGTTTTGAGAAGCACGCGTGGTTCCGCACGCGGCGCACGGCTACTGCGAGCCGTACAGGTAGCGTGTTGCGCGACACGACACGCACATCGAAAGACATGCAGTCTAGTCGGTAATGATCCTTCCGCAGGTTCACCTACGGAAACCTTGTTACGACTTTTACTTCCTCTAAATGATCAAGTTTGGTCATCTTTCCGGTAGCATCGGCAACGACAGAGTCAATGCCGCGTACCAGTCCGAAGACCTCACTAAATCATTCAATCGGTAGTAGCGACGGGCGGTGTGTACAAAGGGCAGGGACGTAATCAACGCGAGCTTATGACTCGCGCTTACTGGGAATTCCTCGTTCATGGGGAACAATTGCAAGCCCCAATCCCTAGCACGAAGGAGGTTCAGCGGGTTACCCCGACCTTTCGGCCTAGGAAGACACGCTGATTCCTTCAGTGTAGCGCGCGTGCGGCCCAGAACATCTAAGGGCATCACAGACCTGTTATTGCTCAATCTCGTGCGGCTAGAAGCCGCCTGTCCCTCTAAGAAGAAAAGTAATCGCTGACAGCACGAAGGATGTCACGCGACTAGTTAGCAGGCTAGAGTCTCGTTCGTTATCGGAATTAACCAGACAAATCGCTCCACCAACTAAGAACGGCCATGCACCACCACCCACCGAATCAAGAAAGAGCTATCAATCTGTCAATCCTTCCGGTGTCCGGGCCTGGTGAGGTTTCCCGTGTTGAGTCAAATTAAGCCGCAGGCTCCACTCCTGGTGGTGCCCTTCCGTCAATTCCTTTAAGTTTCAGCTTTGCAACCATACTTCCCCCGGAACCCAAAAGCTTTGGTTTCCCGGAGGCTGCCCGCCGAGTCATCGGAGGAACTGCGGCGGATCGCTGGCTGGCATCGTTTATGGTTAGAACTAGGGCGGTATCTGATCGCCTTCGAACCTCTAACTTTCGTTCTTGATTAATGAAAACATACTTGGCAAATGCTTTCGCTTCTGTTCGTCTTGCGACGATCCAAGAATTTCACCTCTAACGTCGCAATACGAATGCCCCCGCCTGTCCCTATTAATCATTACCTCGGGTTCCGAAAACCAACAAAATAGAACCGAGGTCCTATTCCATTATTCCATGCACACAGTATTCAGGCGGGCTTGCCTGCTTTAAGCACTCTAATTTGTTCAAAGTAAACGTGCCGGCCCACCGAGACACTCACTCAAGAGCACCCTGGTAGGATTGCAACGGGGTCCGCCTCGGGACGCACGAGCACGCACGAGGCGCGTCGCACGCCTTCAGCTCGCCCCACCGGCAGGACGTCCCACGATACATGCCAGTTAAACACCGACGGGCGGTGAACCAACAGCGTGGGACACAAATCCAACTACGAGCTTTTTAACCGCAACAACTTTAATATACGCTATTGGAGCTGGAATTACCGCGGCTGCTGGCACCAGACTTGCCCTCCAATAGATACTCGTTAAAGGATTTAAAGTGTACTCATTCCGATTACGGGGCCTCGGATGAGTCCCGTATCGTTATTTTTCGTCACTACCTCCCCGTGCCGGGAGTGGGTAATTTGCGCGCCTGCTGCCTTCCTTGGATGTGGTAGCCGTTTCTCAGGCTCCCTCTCCGGAATCGAACCCTGATTCCCCGTTACCCGTTACAACCATGGTAGGCGCAGAACCTACCATCGACAGTTGATAAGGCAGACATTTGAAAGATGCGTCGCCGGTACGAGGACCGTGCGATCAGCCCAAAGTTATTCAGAGTCACCAAGGCAAACGGACCGGACGAGCCGACCGATTGGTTTTGATCTAATAAAAGCGTCCCTTCCATCTCTGGTCGGGACTCTGTTTGCATGTATTAGCTCTAGAATTACCACAGTTATCCAAGTAACGTGGGTACGATCTAAGGAACCATAACTGATTTAATGAGCCATTCGCGGTTTCACCTTAATGCGGCTTGTACTGAGACATGCATGGCTTAATCTTTGAGACAAGCATATGACTACTGGCAGGATCAACCAGGGAGCTGCGTCAACTAGAGCTGAGCAGCCGGCCGCCCGGGAGTGTGTCCCGGGGGCCCGCGCGAACACGCAAGCGTCCGCTCAATTATTCTGCAAACAGGAGGAGGCTGAGCTCCCCTGCACAATACACCTCGAAACCCTCTCAGGTCCCGGCGGCGCGCAGCGCCGTCCTAAGTACTTGGTCGGGTTCGAGAGAGGCGCAATCGCCCGGAGTTTGGCGAGTAGACGCTTTAGGTGCGACCACCCGTGCTCCCAACTGAGCTTGCCGCTGCCGACAGAGGCCCGGGAGCGTGCTGTCGTGGCATTGCCGGCGGGAGACAACACGCGCCACCTACGGTGGCCGGCAGCTCCAACGCCAGCGCCACAGAAGGACAAAAGCCCCACTTGGGTGCCGAAGCGAACTCTCCCAGCACAGCGCACGCGCCAACACGTCCGCACAGCTGCGATACAATCCACCTGCGAGAACCGCAGAGGCGACCGAGCAGCAGACGGCGTCGCGGCGCCGAGCGCCGGGCGGCGGCGCATCCTCAGCGCACACAGTCCTCAATCGGACCAGCACACTGCAGATGTCCACCGCGCTTCGCACCGGGCCCGCGAGGACCTACTTTGGCCGCACGGCGCCGCGTGCAGGGTGCGCCGGCGCGCAGCTGCGCCGCCTGCCGCCTCCGTCGGCCGGCGCGCCTGCCACTGGCCGCCCCCACCAGCCGGCTGTAGCGCGTGCGCCCACGCACCGCGCGGCCAGCACGCCGGAAGGCCCCCCCTCACCGGCCGGGGACGGTCCCACCCAGCCACCGCCGCGTATCGCTTCACACCCACATGCCATTCACGTTCGTGGGCATGGTGGGTATCGCTGAAACAACCGGTTGGTAGCTCAACCGATCGTCGCCATCACTGATTCACCTCTAGCGAGAACAACCGCACCACAACGGTTTACCAGTTCTTCATTTGCGTAACGTCACCAGCAAACGTAGACGTCCATCGCCATTTGCAAATTCAACGATTGTTGCATGCCTGTGTCAGGTGTCACGACACACTATGTCTGCCCACATACACGCAACAACATGTGCACGCTTCGCGAACACGTGGAAGGTGGCCCCCGTACGTATGCGATGTCCATTGCGCGAACGACTGTCAACCGGCCTCTGTCGCATGTCGCAGATGTGGAACGCAGTGCACCATGCTATCACGGTGTGTGAGAAGAGACGACTACGTCTGACAACACGCGCCACTACATCAACAGACGGCTCATGCTGATCGCCATCCACGGCATACCATACTGCAATCCAGCTCTTATAGGGAGACGACACGTAGCTGAGTGCACAATATTTGGACCGTATGGTTCGCCGTTGTTGGCGCAGTCGTGGTACGGTCACACATGTACCACGATGTATCATTCAGTACATGAGGACCAATGTGCGGTACAGTGTGTGATTTGGACGTACAACATCAGCGGACAGTTGCCACAAGCCGTACCACAACGTAGGCTGTGCTTCGCCATGCGAATGCCAATGAACAACTGCGAAGGGCATTGAGCATGTACGTCCTGCCGCCATCCGCATTACAGTGTATAGCTGCAAGGTGTTTAACATGAAGCGATACTCTGGGGACCGGGCAGTGCGAGTAGCAAACTATATTGCGGGGGTTGCAGTTAGGCAACACTACACTAATTTAACGCGTCGTATGACAATTACAGAGCAGGTTAAGGCCCAACGTGTGTTGGGTTAAGGCCCAACGTGTGTTGGGTTAAGGCCCAACGTGTGTTGGGTTAAGGCCCAACGTGTGTTGGGTTAAGGCCCAACGTGTGTTGGGTTAAGGCCCAACGTGTGTTGGGTTAAGGCCCAACGTGTGTTGGGTTAAGGCCCAACGTGTGTTGGGTTAAGGCCCAACGTGTGTTGGGTTAAGGCCCAACGTGTGTTGGGTTAAGGCCCAACGTGTGTTGGGTTAAGGCCCAACGTGTGTTGGGTTAAGGCCCAACGTGTGTTGGGTTAAGGCCCAACGTGTGTTGGGTTAAGGCCCAACGTGTGTTGGGTTAAGGCCCAACGTGTGTTGGGTTAAGGCCCAACGTGTGTTGGGTTAAGGCCCAACGTGTGTTGGGTTAAGGCCCAACGTGTGTTGGGTTAAGGCCCAACGTGTGTTGGGTTAAGGCCCAACGTGTGTTGGGTTAAGGCGCAACATAGGTTAGGTTAAGGCGCAACATAGGTTAGGTTAAGGCGCAACATAGGTTAGGTTAAGGCGCAACATAGGTTAGGTTAAGGCGCAACATAGGTTAGGTTAAGGCGCAACATAGGTTAGGTTAAGGCGCAACATAGGTTAGGTTACGGCGCAACATAGGTTAGGTTAAGGCGCAACATAGGTTAGGTTAAGGCGCAACATAGGTTAGGTTACGGCGCAACATAGGTTAGGTTAAGGCGCAACATAGGTTAGGTTAAGGCGCAACATAGGTTAGGTTAAGGCGCAACATAGGTTAGGTTAAGGCGCAACATAGGTTAGGTTAAGGCGCAACATAGGTTAGGTTAAGGCGCAACATAGGTTAGGTTAAGGCGCAACATAGGTTAGGTTAAGGCGCAACATAGGTTAGGTTAAGGCGCAACATAGGTTAGGTTACGGCGCAACATAGGTTAGGTTAAGGCGCAACATAGGTTAGGTTAAGGCGCAACATAGGTTAGGTTAAGGCGCAACATAGGTTAGGTTATGGCGCAACATAGGTTAGGTTACGGCGCAACATAGGTTAGGTTACGGCGCAACATAGGTTAGGTTAAGGCGCAACATAGGTTAGGTTAAGGCGCAACATAGGTTAGGTTAAGGCGCAACATAGGTTAGGTTAAGGCGCAACATAGGTTAGGTTAAGGCGCAACATAGGTTAGGTTAAGGCGCAACATAGGTTAGGTTAAGGCGCAACATAGGTTAGGTTAAGGCGCAACATGGGTTAGGTTAAGGCGCAACATGGGTTAGGTTAAGGCGCAACATGGGTTAGGTTAAGGCGCAACATGGGTTAGGTTAAGGCGCAACATGGGTTAGGTTAAGGCGCAACATGGGTTAGGTTAAGGCGCAACATGGGTTAGGTTAAGGCGCAACATGGGTTAGGTTAAGGCGCAACATGGGTTAGGTTAAGGCGCAACATGGGTTAGGTTAAGGCGCAACATGGGTTAGGTTAAGGCGCAACATGGGTTAGGTTAAGGCGCAACATGGGTTAGGTTAAGGCGCAACATGGGTTAGGTTAAGGTACAATATGGGTTAGGTTAAGGTACAATATGGGTTAGGTTAAGGTACAATATGGGTTAGGTTAAGGTACAATATGGGTTAGGTTAAGGTACAATATGGGTTAGGTTAAGGTACAATATGGGTTAGGTTAAGGTACAATATGGGTTAGGTTAAGGTACAATATGGGTTAGGTTAAGGTACAATATGGGTTAGGTTAAGGTACAATACGGGTTAGGTTAAGGTACAATACGGGTTAGGTTAAGGTACAATACGGGTTAGGTTAAGGTACAATACGGGTTAGGTTAAGGTACAATACGGGTTAGGTTAAGGTACAATACGGGTTAGGTTGAGGCACTTGGGGGGGGGGGGGGCCCGGTTTGTTGATTGTGATTATCGTAAGTAAATGACTGCGGCATCATCTGATTTGCCACGTCAGGGTGCACCTTTGGCTCATAACAGGCGGCGCTCTGATTCCATGCTTGTGGCAGACCTGTGTCTTTCATTCCTGCCATTGTTTGTGTGGTGTGACAGGAGGCAGTATTGTGATGTTGGGTGCACCCCTGTCTGGGACATGTGTGGGTGTTGGTGGCTTAGCTGAGCAATGGTGGTTGTCGGAAGGGTGGGATATTCTGTTTTCCGAGTGGACCTCCCGGTCTGGTTATGATAGTGTGGATTGTCTAATGTGGCAGAGAGGATGCACTGGGTGTTGTTCCATGCTGGTGCTTACATATTGTCTGTGTGCCTGTTACAGGCAGAGAGTAGTGCGTGATAAGAGTGTCTGGCTGACGTGTGATTGTGAGCAGAGTCTTTCAGCATGTATACGGACAGGTCTATACATTATCTGTATTCTGATGGCTCTATCTATTACTAATCAGCGCCGTGTATACGTTTAATCCGGTTCCAGTCGAAACTATTGTATCTCTGTACATTAGTGACACGGCGAGCCCGCTATGTAGTTACTCGTCTCGGCAGCTTCCACCGGTGTATGGCAAATGATTATAAGGAATCAGTCTAGTCGTCAATACCGATAGTCTGACGTCACATGTCTGGGGTGGGGGACGCTGCGCCCTTCCGGTGGGTCATGGCCTAGGAAGACTCTTCCCACGCAGGGGGGCTTGGACTGTCATTGACTCTTCCGAGTAATATACTTGCCGTACGTTTTTGCGACTGCGAGTGCAACGCTCACCGGTACCGACATGGATGGAGCGCCTCCTAGCTGCCGCTGAGCATCTGCATTCGTACAGCGAGCAACGCGATCGCGTCTGTAGCTCGTACGTGGTACAGCTCGCAGCTCATGTATATGGACAGCGGGAATGTCGCATATTGGACATAACTCTTCATGAAACGCACGTTATAGGGGTGGATTGCACATTGCGAGTGCGAGCAAAGTCCGCCGTTCATCCGCTGGAGTTGCGAGTTGGGCGGTTGGGGTGGGGCACGAACGGGTGCAGGTGGAGTGATTGCCGGTCCACGACTTCGTGCGGCAGAGGC
>NW_025726257.1:77500-82500 GCF_021461395.2 Schistocerca americana
TTCAGAGTCACCAAGGCAAACGGACCGGACGAGCCGACCGATTGGTTTTGATCTAATAAAAGCGTCCCTTCCATCTCTGGTCGGGACTCTGTTTGCATGTATTAGCTCTAGAATTACCACAGTTATCCAAGTAACGTGGGTACGATCTAAGGAACCATAACTGATTTAATGAGCCATTCGCGGTTTCACCTTAATGCGGCTTGTACTGAGACATGCATGGCTTAATCTTTGAGACAAGCATATGACTACTGGCAGGATCAACCAGGGAGCTGCGTCAACTAGAGCTGAGCAGCCGGCCGCCCGGGAGTGTGTCCCGGGGGCCCGCGCGAACACGCAAGCGTCCGCTCAATTATTCTGCAAACAGGAGGAGGCTGAGCTCCCCTGCACAATACACCTCGAAACCCTCTCAGGTCCCGGCGGCGCGCAGCGCCGTCCTAAGTACTTGGTCGGGTTCGAGAGAGGCGCAATCGCCCGGAGTTTGGCGAGTAGACGCTTTAGGTGCGACCACCCGTGCTCCCAACTGAGCTTGCCGCTGCCGACAGAGGCCCGGGAGCGTGCTGTCGTGGCATTGCCGGCGGGAGACAACACGCGCCACCTACGGTGGCCGGCAGCTCCAACGCCAGCGCCACAGAAGGACAAAAGCCCCACTTGGGTGCCGAAGCGAACTCTCCCAGCACAGCGCACGCGCCAACACGTCCGCACAGCTGCGATACAATCCACCTGCGAGAACCGCAGAGGCGACCGAGCAGCAGACGGCGTCGCGGCGCCGAGCGCCGGGCGGCGGCGCATCCTCAGCGCACACAGTCCTCAATCGGACCAGCACACTGCAGATGTCCACCGCGCTTCGCACCGGGCCCGCGAGGACCTACTTTGGCCGCACGGCGCCGCGTGCAGGGTGCGCCGGCGCGCAGCTGCGCCGCCTGCCGCCTCCGTCGGCCGGCGCGCCTGCCACTGGCCGCCCCCACCAGCCGGCTGTAGCGCGTGCGCCCACGCACCGCGCGGCCAGCACGCCGGAAGGCCCCCCCTCACCGGCCGGGGACGGTCCCACCCAGCCACCGCCGCGTATCGCTTCACACCCACATGCCATTCACGTTCGTGGGCATGGTGGGTATCGCTGAAACAACCGGTTGGTAGCTCAACCGATCGTCGCCATCACTGATTCACCTCTAGCGAGAACAACCGCACCACAACGGTTTACCAGTTCTTCATTTGCGTAACGTCACCAGCAAACGTAGACGTCCATCGCCATTTGCAAATTCAACGATTGTTGCATGCCTGTGTCAGGTGTCACGACACACTATGTCTGCCCACATACACGCAACAACATGTGCACGCTTCGCGAACACGTGGAAGGTGGCCCCCGTACGTATGCGATGTCCATTGCGCGAACGACTGTCAACCGGCCTCTGTCGCATGTCGCAGATGTGGAACGCAGTGCACCATGCTATCACGGTGTGTGAGAAGAGACGACTACGTCTGACAACACGCGCCACTACATCAACAGACGGCTCATGCTGATCGCCATCCACGGCATACCATACTGCAATCCAGCTCTTATAGGGAGACGACACGTAGCTGAGTGCACAATATTTGGACCGTATGGTTCGCCGTTGTTGGCGCAGTCGTGGTACGGTCACACATGTACCACGATGTATCATTCAGTACATGAGGACCAATGTGCGGTACAGTGTGTGATTTGGACGTACAACATCAGCGGACAGTTGCCACAAGCCGTACCACAACGTAGGCTGTGCTTCGCCATGCGAATGCCAATGAACAACTGCGAAGGGCATTGAGCATGTACGTCCTGCCGCCATCCGCATTACAGTGTATAGCTGCAAGGTGTTTAACATGAAGCGATACTCTGGGGACCGGGCAGTGCGAGTAGCAAACTATATTGCGGGGGTTGCAGTTAGGCAACACTACACTAATTTAACGCGTCGTATGACAATTACAGAGCAGGTTAAGGCCCAACGTGTGTTGGGTTAAGGCCCAACGTGTGTTGGGTTAAGGCCAACGTGTGTTGGGTTAAGGCCCAACGTGTGTTGGGTTAAGGCCCAACGTGTGTTGGGTTAAGGCCCAACGTGTGTTGGGTTAAGGCCCAACGTGTGTTGGGTTAAGGCCCAACGTGTGTTGGGTTAAGGCCCAACGTGTGTTGGGTTAAGGCCCAACGTGTGTTGGGTTAAGGCCCAACGTGTGTTGGGTTAAGGCCCAACGTGTGTTGGGTTAAGGCCCAACGTGTGTTGGGTTAAGGCCCAACGTGTGTTGGGTTAAGGCCCAACGTGTGTTGGGTTAAGGCCCAACGTGTGTTGGGTTAAGGCCCAACGTGTGTTGGGTTAAGGCCCAACGTGTGTTGGGTTAAGGCGCAACATAGGTTAGGTTAAGGCGCAACATAGGTTAGGTTAAGGCGCAACATAGGTTAGGTTAAGGCGCAACATAGGTTAGGTTAAGGCGCAACATAGGTTAGGTTAAGGCGCAACATAGGTTAGGTTAAGGCGCAACATAGGTTAGGTTACGGCGCAACATAGGTTAGGTTAAGGCGCAACATAGGTTAGGTTAAGGCGCAACATAGGTTAGGTTACGGCGCAACATAGGTTAGGTTAAGGCGCAACATAGGTTAGGTTAAGGCGCAACATAGGTTAGGTTAAGGCGCAACATAGGTTAGGTTAAGGCGCAACATAGGTTAGGTTAAGGCGCAACATAGGTTAGGTTAAGGCGCAACATAGGTTAGGTTAAGGCGCAACATAGGTTAGGTTAAGGCGCAACATAGGTTAGGTTAAGGCGCAACATAGGTTAGGTTACGGCGCAACATAGGTTAGGTTAAGGCGCAACATAGGTTAGGTTAAGGCGCAACATAGGTTAGGTTAAGGCGCAACATAGGTTAGGTTACGGCGCAACATAGGTTAGGTTAAGGCGCAACATAGGTTAGGTTAAGGCGCAACATAGGTTAGGTTAAGGCGCAACATAGGTTAGGTTAAGGCGCAACATAGGTTAGGTTAAGGCGCAACATAGGTTAGGTTAAGGCGCAACATAGGTTAGGTTAAGGCGCAACATAGGTTAGGTTAAGGCGCAACATGGGTTAGGTTAAGGCGCAACATGGGTTAGGTTAAGGCGCAACATGGGTTAGGTTAAGGCGCAACATGGGTTAGGTTAAGGCGCAACATGGGTTAGGTTAAGGCGCAACATGGGTTAGGTTAAGGCGCAACATGGGTTAGGTTAAGGCGCAACATGGGTTAGGTTAAGGCGCAACATGGGTTAGGTTAAGGCGCAACATGGGTTAGGTTAAGGCGCAACATGGGTTAGGTTAAGGCGCAACATGGGTTAGGTTAAGGCGCAACATGGGTTAGGTTAAGGTACAATATGGGTTAGGTTAAGGTACAATATGGGTTAGGTTAAGGTACAATATGGGTTAGGTTAAGGTACAATATGGGTTAGGTTAAGGTACAATATGGGTTAGGTTAAGGTACAATATGGGTTAGGTTAAGGTACAATATGGGTTAGGTTAAGGTACAATATGGGTTAGGTTAAGGTACAATATGGGTTAGGTTAAGGTACAATATGGGTTAGGTTAAGGTACAATACGGGTTAGGTTAAGGTACAATACGGGTTAGGTTAAGGTACAATACGGGTTAGGTTAAGGTACAATACGGGTTAGGTTAAGGTACAATACGGGTTAGGTTAAGGCACTTGGGGGGGGGGGGGGCCCGGTTTGTTGATTGTGATTATCGTAAGTAAATGACTGCGGCATCATCTGATTTGCCACGTCAGGGTGCACCTTTGGCTCATAACAGGCGGCGCTCTGATTCCATGCTTGTGGCAGACCTGTGTCTTTCATTCCTGCCATTGTTTGTGTGGTGTGACAGGAGGCAGTATTGTGATGTTGGGTGCACCCCTGTCTGGGACATGTGTGGGTGTTGGTGGCTTAGCTGAGCAATGGTGGTTGTCGGAAGGGTGGGATATTCTGTGTTTTCCGAGTGGACCTCCCGGTCTGGTTATGATAGTGTGGATTGTCTAATGTGGCAGAGAGGATGCACTGGGTGTTGTTCCATGCTGGTGCTTACATATTGTCTGTGTGCCTGTTACAGGCAGAGAGTAGTGCGTGATAAGAGTGTCTGGCTGACGTGTGATTGTGAGCAGAGTCTTTCAGCATGTATACGGACAGGTCTATACATTATCTGTATTCTGATGGCTCTATCTATTACTAATCAGCGCCGTGTATACGTTTAATCCGGTTCCAGTCGAAACTATTGTATCTCTGTACATTAGTGACACGGCGAGCCCGCTATGTAGTTACTCGTCTCGGCAGCTTCCACCGGTGTATGGCAAATGATTATAAGGAATCAGTCTAGTCGTCAATACCGATAGTCTGACGTCACATGTCTGGGGTGGGGGACGCTGCGCCCTTCCGGTGGGTCATGGCCTAGGAAGACTCTTCCCACGCAGGGGGGCTTGGACTGTCATTGACTCTTCCGAGTAATATACTTGCCGTACGTTTTTGCGACTGCGAGTGCAACGCTCACCGGTACCGACATGGATGGAGCGCCTCCTAGCTGCCGCTGAGCATCTGCATTCGTACAGCGAGCAACGCGATCGCGTCTGTAGCTCGTACGTGGTACAGCTCGCAGCTCATGTATATGGACAGCGGGAATGTCGCATATTGGACATAACTCTTCATGAAACGCACGTTATAGGGGTGGATTGCACATTGCGAGTGCGAGCAAAGTCCGCCGTTCATCCGCTGGAGTTGCGAGTTGGGCGGTTGGGGTGGGGCACGAACGGGTGCAGGTGGAGTGATTGCCGGTCCACGACTTCGTGCGGCAGAGGCGCTGGCGTTGGGGTGGGGTCGAAAGAAGGGCACTGTGGGCCCATCGCTGTCTTAGTCGGCTTGGCGTCTCATAGATGACGGTATCGTCGTTGCAGGAGGTCATGTTGCGGGAGACCTACAGATGGCGGTATGTTTTGCGGTGCGCTCGACATGGCGGACGTAGTGTTGTCAGATT
>NW_025726257.1:87500-95000 GCF_021461395.2 Schistocerca americana
GTCGCACGCCACACCGCCAGCCGGCTGTGCACGCTACCGAGTAAGTACCGGTATGCGAACCGCCAGGCGACGGGCGCGCATCGCACGTTTAAGGAGGCGCGGCCGGCCCCACAGGCGGCCGCGACGCTCCCAGGTCTGCGAAGCGGGGCAAACGCCGCGCGCTTCAGTATACGTAGCCGACCCTCAGCCAGACGTGGCCCGGGAACGGAATCCATGGACCGCAATGTGCGTTCGAAACGTCGATGTTCATGTGTCCTGCAGTTCACATGTCGACGCGCAATTTGCTGCGTTCTTCATCGACCCACGAGCCGAGTGATCCACCGTCCTGGGTGATCTTTTCTTAGTTTACACTGTCTCTTTCAAGACAGTTGCATAGGCGGGACGTAGGCGTGTGGCGGCCCCTGTTCAAGCGTTCTGTGTCCAACGGCCTCACGGCCGATGGGCGTCGTACGGCTCCACACCGGAGCGGACAGGCAGTCGGGCGAAAGTCATTCAAAACCGGCGCCAGGCGCCAGGTGCCGCAGGCCAGCCGCTCCAGCGCTTCAGCGCTCGTACCACACAACATTGGCGTTAGTTTTGAGAAGCACGCGTGGTTCCGCACGCGGCGCACGGCTACTGCGAGCCGTACAGGTAGCGTGTTGCGCGACACGACACGCACATCGAAAGACATGCAGTCTAGTCGGTAATGATCCTTCCGCAGGTTCACCTACGGAAACCTTGTTACGACTTTTACTTCCTCTAAATGATCAAGTTTGGTCATCTTTCCGGTAGCATCGGCAACGACAGAGTCAATGCCGCGTACCAGTCCGAAGACCTCACTAAATCATTCAATCGGTAGTAGCGACGGGCGGTGTGTACAAAGGGCAGGGACGTAATCAACGCGAGCTTATGACTCGCGCTTACTGGGAATTCCTCGTTCATGGGGAACAATTGCAAGCCCCAATCCCTAGCACGAAGGAGGTTCAGCGGGTTACCCCGACCTTTCGGCCTAGGAAGACACGCTGATTCCTTCAGTGTAGCGCGCGTGCGGCCCAGAACATCTAAGGGCATCACAGACCTGTTATTGCTCAATCTCGTGCGGCTAGAAGCCGCCTGTCCCTCTAAGAAGAAAAGTAATCGCTGACAGCACGAAGGATGTCACGCGACTAGTTAGCAGGCTAGAGTCTCGTTCGTTATCGGAATTAACCAGACAAATCGCTCCACCAACTAAGAACGGCCATGCACCACCACCCACCGAATCAAGAAAGAGCTATCAATCTGTCAATCCTTCCGGTGTCCGGGCCTGGTGAGGTTTCCCGTGTTGAGTCAAATTAAGCCGCAGGCTCCACTCCTGGTGGTGCCCTTCCGTCAATTCCTTTAAGTTTCAGCTTTGCAACCATACTTCCCCCGGAACCCAAAAGCTTTGGTTTCCCGGAGGCTGCCCGCCGAGTCATCGGAGGAACTGCGGCGGATCGCTGGCTGGCATCGTTTATGGTTAGAACTAGGGCGGTATCTGATCGCCTTCGAACCTCTAACTTTCGTTCTTGATTAATGAAAACATACTTGGCAAATGCTTTCGCTTCTGTTCGTCTTGCGACGATCCAAGAATTTCACCTCTAACGTCGCAATACGAATGCCCCCGCCTGTCCCTATTAATCATTACCTCGGGTTCCGAAAACCAACAAAATAGAACCGAGGTCCTATTCCATTATTCCATGCACACAGTATTCAGGCGGGCTTGCCTGCTTTAAGCACTCTAATTTGTTCAAAGTAAACGTGCCGGCCCACCGAGACACTCACTCAAGAGCACCCTGGTAGGATTGCAACGGGGTCCGCCTCGGGACGCACGAGCACGCACGAGGCGCGTCGCACGCCTTCAGCTCGCCCCACCGGCAGGACGTCCCACGATACATGCCAGTTAAACACCGACGGGCGGTGAACCAACAGCGTGGGACACAAATCCAACTACGAGCTTTTTAACCGCAACAACTTTAATATACGCTATTGGAGCTGGAATTACCGCGGCTGCTGGCACCAGACTTGCCCTCCAATAGATACTCGTTAAAGGATTTAAAGTGTACTCATTCCGATTACGGGGCCTCGGATGAGTCCCGTATCGTTATTTTTCGTCACTACCTCCCCGTGCCGGGAGTGGGTAATTTGCGCGCCTGCTGCCTTCCTTGGATGTGGTAGCCGTTTCTCAGGCTCCCTCTCCGGAATCGAACCCTGATTCCCCGTTACCCGTTACAACCATGGTAGGCGCAGAACCTACCATCGACAGTTGATAAGGCAGACATTTGAAAGATGCGTCGCCGGTACGAGGACCGTGCGATCAGCCCAAAGTTATTCAGAGTCACCAAGGCAAACGGACCGGACGAGCCGACCGATTGGTTTTGATCTAATAAAAGCGTCCCTTCCATCTCTGGTCGGGACTCTGTTTGCATGTATTAGCTCTAGAATTACCACAGTTATCCAAGTAACGTGGGTACGATCTAAGGAACCATAACTGATTTAATGAGCCATTCGCGGTTTCACCTTAATGCGGCTTGTACTGAGACATGCATGGCTTAATCTTTGAGACAAGCATATGACTACTGGCAGGATCAACCAGGGAGCTGCGTCAACTAGAGCTGAGCAGCCGGCCGCCCGGGAGTGTGTCCCGGGGGCCCGCGCGAACACGCAAGCGTCCGCTCAATTATTCTGCAAACAGGAGGAGGCTGAGCTCCCCTGCACAATACACCTCGAAACCCTCTCAGGTCCCGGCGGCGCGCAGCGCCGTCCTAAGTACTTGGTCGGGTTCGAGAGAGGCGCAATCGCCCGGAGTTTGGCGAGTAGACGCTTTAGGTGCGACCACCCGTGCTCCCAACTGAGCTTGCCGCTGCCGACAGAGGCCCGGGAGCGTGCTGTCGTGGCATTGCCGGCGGGAGACAACACGCGCCACCTACGGTGGCCGGCAGCTCCAACGCCAGCGCCACAGAAGGACAAAAGCCCCACTTGGGTGCCGAAGCGAACTCTCCCAGCACAGCGCACGCGCCAACACGTCCGCACAGCTGCGATACAATCCACCTGCGAGAACCGCAGAGGCGACCGAGCAGCAGACGGCGTCGCGGCGCCGAGCGCCGGGCGGCGGCGCATCCTCAGCGCACACAGTCCTCAATCGGACCAGCACACTGCAGATGTCCACCGCGCTTCGCACCGGGCCCGCGAGGACCTACTTTGGCCGCACGGCGCCGCGTGCAGGGTGCGCCGGCGCGCAGCTGCGCCGCCTGCCGCCTCCGTCGGCCGGCGCGCCTGCCACTGGCCGCCCCCACCAGCCGGCTGTAGCGCGTGCGCCCACGCACCGCGCGGCCAGCACGCCGGAAGGCCCCCCCTCACCGGCCGGGGACGGTCCCACCCAGCCACCGCCGCGTATCGCTTCACACCCACATGCCATTCACGTTCGTGGGCATGGTGGGTATCGCTGAAACAACCGGTTGGTAGCTCAACCGATCGTCGCCATCACTGATTCACCTCTAGCGAGAACAACCGCACCACAACGGTTTACCAGTTCTTCATTTGCGTAACGTCACCAGCAAACGTAGACGTCCATCGCCATTTGCAAATTCAACGATTGTTGCATGCCTGTGTCAGGTGTCACGACACACTATGTCTGCCCACATACACGCAACAACATGTGCACGCTTCGCGAACACGTGGAAGGTGGCCCCCGTACGTATGCGATGTCCATTGCGCGAACGACTGTCAACCGGCCTCTGTCGCATGTCGCAGATGTGGAACGCAGTGCACCATGCTATCACGGTGTGTGAGAAGAGACGACTACGTCTGACAACACGCGCCACTACATCAACAGACGGCTCATGCTGATCGCCATCCACGGCATACCATACTGCAATCCAGCTCTTATAGGGAGACGACACGTAGCTGAGTGCACAATATTTGGACCGTATGGTTCGCCGTTGTTGGCGCAGTCGTGGTACGGTCACACATGTACCACGATGTATCATTCAGTACATGAGGACCAATGTGCGGTACAGTGTGTGATTTGGACGTACAACATCAGCGGACAGTTGCCACAAGCCGTACCACAACGTAGGCTGTGCTTCGCCATGCGAATGCCAATGAACAACTGCGAAGGGCATTGAGCATGTACGTCCTGCCGCCATCCGCATTACAGTGTATAGCTGCAAGGTGTTTAACATGAAGCGATACTCTGGGGACCGGGCAGTGCGAGTAGCAAACTATATTGCGGGGGTTGCAGTTAGGCAACACTACACTAATTTAACGCGTCGTATGACAATTACAGAGCAGGTTAAGGCCCAACGTGTGTTGGGTTAAGGCCCAACGTGTGTTGGGTTAAGGCCCAACGTGTGTTGGGTTAAGGCCCAACGTGTGTTGGGTTAAGGCCCAACGTGTGTTGGGTTAAGGCCCAACGTGTGTTGGGTTAAGGCCCAACGTGTGTTGGGTTAAGGCCCAACGTGTGTTGGGTTAAGGCCCAACGTGTGTTGGGTTAAGGCCCAACGTGTGTTGGGTTAAGGCCCAACGTGTGTTGGGTTAAGGCCCAACGTGTGTTGGGTTAAGGCCCAACGTGTGTTGGGTTAAGGCCCAACGTGTGTTGGGTTAAGGCCCAACGTGTGTTGGGTTAAGGCCCAACGTGTGTTGGGTTAAGGCCCAACGTGTGTTGGGTTAAGGCCCAACGTGTGTTGGGTTAAGGCCCAACGTGTGTTGGGTTAAGGCCCAACGTGTGTTGGGTTAAGGCGCAACATAGGTTAGGTTAAGGCGCAACATAGGTTAGGTTAAGGCGCAACATAGGTTAGGTTAAGGCGCAACATAGGTTAGGTTAAGGCGCAACATAGGTTAGGTTAAGGCGCAACATAGGTTAGGTTAAGGCGCAACATAGGTTAGGTTACGGCGCAACATAGGTTAGGTTAAGGCGCAACATAGGTTAGGTTAAGGCGCAACATAGGTTAGGTTACGGCGCAACATAGGTTAGGTTAAGGCGCAACATAGGTTAGGTTAAGGCGCAACATAGGTTAGGTTAAGGCGCAACATAGGTTAGGTTAAGGCGCAACATAGGTTAGGTTAAGGCGCAACATAGGTTAGGTTAAGGCGCAACATAGGTTAGGTTAAGGCGCAACATAGGTTAGGTTAAGGCGCAACATAGGTTAGGTTAAGGCGCAACATAGGTTAGGTTACGGCGCAACATAGGTTAGGTTAAGGCGCAACATAGGTTAGGTTAAGGCGCAACATAGGTTAGGTTAAGGCGCAACATAGGTTAGGTTATGGCGCAACATAGGTTAGGTTACGGCGCAACATAGGTTAGGTTACGGCGCAACATAGGTTAGGTTAAGGCGCAACATAGGTTAGGTTAAGGCGCAACATAGGTTAGGTTAAGGCGCAACATAGGTTAGGTTAAGGCGCAACATAGGTTAGGTTAAGGCGCAACATAGGTTAGGTTAAGGCGCAACATAGGTTAGGTTAAGGCGCAACATAGGTTAGGTTAAGGCGCAACATGGGTTAGGTTAAGGCGCAACATGGGTTAGGTTAAGGCGCAACATGGGTTAGGTTAAGGCGCAACATGGGTTAGGTTAAGGCGCAACATGGGTTAGGTTAAGGCGCAACATGGGTTAGGTTAAGGCGCAACATGGGTTAGGTTAAGGCGCAACATGGGTTAGGTTAAGGCGCAACATGGGTTAGGTTAAGGCGCAACATGGGTTAGGTTAAGGCGCAACATGGGTTAGGTTAAGGCGCAACATGGGTTAGGTTAAGGCGCAACATGGGTTAGGTTAAGGCGCAACATGGGTTAGGTTAAGGTACAATATGGGTTAGGTTAAGGTACAATATGGGTTAGGTTAAGGTACAATATGGGTTAGGTTAAGGTACAATATGGGTTAGGTTAAGGTACAATATGGGTTAGGTTAAGGTACAATATGGGTTAGGTTAAGGTACAATATGGGTTAGGTTAAGGTACAATATGGGTTAGGTTAAGGTACAATATGGGTTAGGTTAAGGTACAATACGGGTTAGGTTAAGGTACAATACGGGTTAGGTTAAGGTACAATACGGGTTAGGTTAAGGTACAATACGGGTTAGGTTAAGGTACAATACGGGTTAGGTTAAGGTACAATACGGGTTAGGTTAAGGTACAATACGGGTTAGGTTAAGGCACTTGGGGGGGGGGGGGGGCCCGGTTTGTTGATTGTGATTATCGTAAGTAAATGACTGCGGCATCATCTGATTTGCCACGTCAGGGTGCACCTTTGGCTCATAACAGGCGGCGCTCTGATTCCATGCTTGTGGCAGACCTGTGTCTTTCATTCCTGCCATTGTTTGTGTGGTGTGACAGGAGGCAGTATTGTGATGTTGGGTGCACCCCTGTCTGGGACATGTGTGGGTGTTGGTGGCTTAGCTGAGCAATGGTGGTTGTCGGAAGGGTGGGATATTCTGTTTTCCGAGTGGACCTCCCGGTCTGGTTATGATAGTGTGGATTGTCTAATGTGGCAGAGAGGATGCACTGGGTGTTGTTCCATGCTGGTGCTTACATATTGTCTGTGTGCCTGTTACAGGCAGAGAGTAGTGCGTGATAAGAGTGTCTGGCTGACGTGTGATTGTGAGCAGAGTCTTTCAGCATGTATACGGACAGGTCTATACATTATCTGTATTCTGATGGCTCTATCTATTACTAATCAGCGCCGTGTATACGTTTAATCCGGTTCCAGTCGAAACTATTGTATCTCTGTACATTAGTGACACGGCGAGCCCGCTATGTAGTTACTCGTCTCGGCAGCTTCCACCGGTGTATGGCAAATGATTATAAGGAATCAGTCTAGTCGTCAATACCGATAGTCTGACGTCACATGTCTGGGGTGGGGGACGCTGCGCCCTTCCGGTGGGTCATGGCCTAGGAAGACTCTTCCCACGCAGGGGGGCTTGGACTGTCATTGACTCTTCCGAGTAATATACTTGCCGTACGTTTTTGCGACTGCGAGTGCAACGCTCACCGGTACCGACATGGATGGAGCGCCTCCTAGCTGCCGCTGAGCATCTGCATTCGTACAGCGAGCAACGCGATCGCGTCTGTAGCTCGTACGTGGTACAGCTCGCAGCTCATGTATATGGACAGCGGGAATGTCGCATATTGGACATAACTCTTCATGAAACGCACGTTATAGGGGTGGATTGCACATTGCGAGTGCGAGCAAAGTCCGCCGTTCATCCGCTGGAGTTGCGAGTTGGGCGGTTGGGGTGGGGCACGAACGGGTGCAGGTGGAGTGATTGCCGGTCCACGACTTCGTGCGGCAGAGGCGCTGGCGTTGGGGTGGGGTCGAAAGAAGGGCACTGTGGGCCCATCGCTGTCTTAGTCGGCTTGGCGTCTCATAGATGACGGTATCGTCGTTGCAGGAGGTCATGTTGCGGGAGACCTACAGATGGCGGTATGTTTTGCGGTGCGCTCGACATGGCGGACGTAGTGTTGTCAGATTCGCATAGATGGAGGTATTGCATGTGGTTTCGCCGTATTTTCAT